>NC_056733.1:695219933-695519933 GCF_019279795.1 Protopterus annectens
TGTATATGGTTTACTATAACAACTTGGAAACTGCATCGGTCAAATGGCATATGGTCAACTTGCAGATTCCAAGTTGGCAGAATATCGAACCCAAATCAATTGACTACACTACAGCAAATGGGTAGTGTAAGTTATGCATTTGGGTTTGACATTGTGCAGGGAGAATCAAGGTTCAGTGAGGAACAGGGAATTAGCCCATTTCCTCACTGAAGTGCTATCTCGGAGTTGGTATATTTAATTTGCAGGGGGCATGGGAGGGCACTGCCCACTCATGGGAGATGAATGGGGGCATAGCCCCTATGCAAAATAGTAGAATTAATGTACATTGACTGTACAGTCTAACGGTATGTTAATGTGCATAGCAGGAGGTGAGTGATGTCACCTTCTGCTTTGTCGAATACATTGAACCATGGTTGTAGTCAGCAAAAGCTTTATGTCAGATCAGTAATAACAAACTGTTAAACAATCCCTCTGCATGACATGCTTCAGAGACCTCAACCTCATTATCACAATCAACAGAACATGCTGGAGGGACAGGTTCCTCACCCAGAGACTGCCCATGCTCTGGAATAGACTTCCCATATATGTCAAGCAGAGCACCTCACTGGCCCTCTTCAAGAGAAATCTTGATGAGTGGATGGGTAATAGAAAGTTCATCCCGGGGCTCACTCCAGTGGGTCTTCTTGATAGAGGCACTGGGAACTAACGTAGGGCAGCACGATGCCAGGGCACTTCTATGGGCTAGGCTTGTAAAGGCTGCAGGGCCATTAGCCTACTACACAGCTATGAACCTATGAACAGAAAAAAGAATGATTTATTACTTAGTTGTACAGCTATTTAGCTGGGTTGTTATAAAAACAGATTTTTAAAAATATCTTAGAATACTTTAGTATTATTGGAGACTGTTTTTTATAAAGAAATGTACTGTAATTTGTAAAAACTTGGGGTTGGCACAATACACTTGACTTATTGCAGTATTTATATTTGAAATGACAGTTGTCTTAAGTGTCCAAGAAAGGAGCCAGAAAGACAGGTTAAGTTCACCTTCAGGTTTATTACAGTGCTTATTACTTAAGCAGTGTATTAAACAACAAAAGTGAAGAACTGATAGTAAATACAAGAACAAGTAAACAAAATAAAAAAAATAATAAATGTGTAAAGTAAAGCAAAAGCATAAACAGGTGTTCCTGAAATATAATAGTGCAATAATGTAAAGGCTCCATTGCATACCTTGATTCAGTATACCTGTCTGAAACAGACCAATGTAACATTGAAAACTAGCAGTTAACATCAAAACTTCCTTAAAGAATTTAAATGTTTGTAAATTCAATTACTGACAGCAAGGAAAGAATAACAGGTGCATTAAAACAAAGTGTAAAATGTCTGCTTAGAAACATGACTACCTTAACAACCATAAACACAGAGTCATTTCAAATGTCCAGACCTTCATAAGACGATTCTGAAATTATCAGCATTTCCTTGAACAGAAAAACATCCTCTGAAGGAATGAATACCCTGTGGGTGTTCAAACAATCTATCTGTTATATAAAGCAAATGTTCTAGAAAATGAATCATAGTAATTGATATTTATCAGATGTGAAACACACAAAATTTTGAAAGTACCATGAAAATTGAGGAATATCTGTTGACAGTACCTTCCTTAGAAATAACTGATCACCTCCTAAACAGAAAACCAAACAGGCCATGAACACAGAGCTGTTATTGACTAAAATTAGTGAGCTGCCAAATACACTGCCAGATTCAATAAACCTTACACAGTCTGTGCGGGTCATGCCACAATGGACACATGATAGCTCACTGATAGCTCACTGTTTTGAATTCAGTAAGCAGCTCTACATGGTGTGTTGATCCACATAAACAAGGTAAAACTGTGGCATGATAAGTACAGCATAAGCAGCTGAATTGTATGCTAATCAACCAATCCAAGATGGAGGAGCAATTCAACAAGCTATAAAGCAACCATGTAGACTCTGCTGGTTTTCCCTACGAATTTCAAAATCTATTGGAATACAGCCATGGAAAGGAGTCTACGCACAGAAACAATGTTAGGGGCTGCTGTTGCTTTAATTCATGTGCCTGTACAACTGGCTGAAGCCTATGCTGCTGCTGCTAATAATAGACCAAGGCCAAGAAGGAGAAGAGTTTTCAGACCCCATTTAACTTATTACAATCTCT
Source organism: Protopterus annectens (assembly GCF_019279795.1). Taxonomy (NCBI): domain Eukaryota; kingdom Metazoa; phylum Chordata; order Ceratodontiformes; family Protopteridae; genus Protopterus; species Protopterus annectens. The sequence continues at coordinate 695,222,130 of NC_056733.1, forward strand.
GTTGTCCTCATCTCAGTGCTATGGCTAACTGAGGGAAACCCATACCAGTGGAGACAAAGGTATGTGCAGCACTTAGAATTTTAGCTGCAGTAACCTTTCAGAGACCAACAGGGGGCATGCTGGGGGTGTTACAGGCATCAGCATCCAGGATCCTCCATCAGTTCCTAAATGCTGTGCTCCAACATGCCAGTAATCACATATATTTTTTTCCTACTCCTGAGGACAGGGCCACAAATATGTAGGAGGTCTACCCTGTAGCACACTACCCTGAAGTACTGGGTGCCATAGATTGTACACATATAGAAATTAAGTTGCCATCTGGGGAACAGGGAAGGCTCTACATAAATAGGAAGGGCTTCCACTCTATTAACTGCCACGTTGTGTATAATGCCAAGGGAATCATCTTGAACATGTGTGCTGGCAGCCCAGGCAGTTACCATGACTCACATATCTGGCACAGCTCCCAACTGTATCAGATGTTCACTAGGGGGCATATCCCACAGGGTCATTTATTGGGGGATGCATCTTATGCAGTGGAACTTTGGCTGATAGTGCCCATCAGAAATATACACACACCCACTGAAGAATTGCCATAATGATGCACATGCTCAAACCAGAAATATCATAGAACATGTGTTTAGGCTGTTGAAGTCGTGGTTCCGGTGCCTAGATACATCGGAGGGAGCCCTGCAGCACAATCCATGTACATGTACTGAAATATTCACCAGCTGTGCTATGCTGCACAGCATCATCCTGAGAAAGCAGCTTCAGCAGGATCAACAAGTGTAAGGGGGGCACATCCCACCACCAGTGGCAAGGTTACCACAGCCACACACAGGTGAGGAATCAGAGGTGGAATCAGCAGCTGCTGTGGGTGTTTTCAGATGTAGGAGTTCTCAATATGCCCTTGCATTAGCTAAAAGGCAATGCATAGCACACTCACTCACCACCTAAGGAGCTAAAAGCTTCATCCTATGCACATACATATAATAACACTGATGGAGTGTATTGTGTAATTAATAATATGAATGAATGGTATATCCTTGCATGTTGTTACTTGCTAATGCAAGCAAGTAAAAGGTGGGTGATTTGTACAGAAATTACTTTAACATGTGACAGCAGAGACTGATGTGACTTGATGTATCCTCGATCTAGTAGTAGGCCTCAGACATCAAAGATTCACACAGTCGTACTTCTCAAAAGTACTGATGGTCATCGAATGTCCTCAGTTTAGCATCATACTTTTGGACTGGAAAATCATTAAAGAGAGGAGTTAGAAAGTAACAAGACACATTTCAGTTTCAGAATTCACAACTCTCACAAGATCATTAAGAATACTGAAGTAAAAATGTTTGATTCTATGAACTGGTTAACTTTCTAAGACCAAAATATGTCAACGGTACAATTAGCAAAACAACATCACAAATGCAGATAAACTAAGCTATGTACCCTGAACATCAGACACAAATATTAAGTATCCCTGAATCCAAAATATAAAAACAAGGATATGGCACAGTTATCATCACTTGCACAGGGTGCTGTGTGTGTGTGTGTGTGTGGGGGGGGTCAGGAAGCCTAGGTTGACACAAATGGTTGGTGAGTGTGTGTGAGTCAGAAAGAGAAGCAGGCAGACATTTGGATAAAGTAACAAATGAAAGGTGAGATAAAATGAGTTTTAAGCTTCATGGCTGAACCATGTAACTGTTGTGTGTGTCTGTATGGGTCCTCCAGGTGAAATTGGTGTGTGAATGTCTGCATGAATACAGCCAAGCTCTGTGCTAGCTCTATGTCTTGGTATGTCAGACAGGTATGAGCTGTGCATGGTAGAGATGGCAGTTCATTGTTGTTGTACCTGACCATGAGAACTGTATTTGCCAGGAGTTGCCCTGGCATATCCACACTCATGGTCAGATGCAATGCTGCTACCTGAATGTGACTGACATCTGCTGGATGAGCTCCCCTCATGAGGACGCCCAGGACCATGACCCCATGGTCTGCCATAACTCGGTGTGGACACCTCACCACTGATGGAGCAATGGAGTATTGCCACTATGTGGGCATGACCGGGCACAGCCACATTGGCTAACAGTAGGTGATGTGGCTGACCTATGCCCACAAGGATGCCGTCCCCGTCCCAGCAGACATTCCATCACAGACATTGCCCATTCCAATGTGTCATTCATCCAGTCCATTGAATTGGTAAAACAGTGGATGCAGTCATGCATGTCAGCCTGTGCTAGATCTGCAACCCTAAGCATTTCTCTGGAGGGCCTATGGGAATATCCCTGCTCCTCCATGATGGCCCTAAACATACATCAAGTGGCATAGGAAGACACACCTGGATCAGGTGGAGGATGGACAGCAGGCCTTCTCTGAGCACCCCTAACAACCCTCCTGCATGGCACCTTACCCATACTTTGGCTATGGCCAGCATCAACAGGCACTGAAGCCTCCAGTAACCACACTTCCCTGATCAAGTGTCTCACCTTCCACCTGTACAATATTTGAGGTCTCACTGGCGTAGGTCTACTGGATGTGTCCGATAGAATTACAGGGGATTGCTGAATGTCAAGCTTAGTGTCAGAGTCAACCTCTGCACCCCCCGACTATGCTTCTGTTTGACCACCATCATCATCATCATCATCAGAGTCTGCTGATACTCTGACATCAGGTGTAAGATTCCTACCCTTTCACTGTCAGGATCACCTGTGATAATAAGCAACAAACACAGGAAATAAATTAATAGCTTTACTACTATAAACACATAAAAAAAAAAAATCCTAATTCAGAAGGCAATACAAAAACCAGAGGCAGTGCACCAGCAAATCTAAAATACAAGAGCTTTTATTAAAAGGTTTTAATAAAAGCTCTTGTATTTTAGATTTGCTGGTGCACTGCCTCTGGTTTGCCTATTGCCTTCTGCATTGGGATTTTTTTGAGTGTTTATACTTCGTGGTTTTGCTTACAATTTTGTTGGGTTTTCTTACAGCTTTACTACTATAGTCAAATGTATGCTAACAAACTAACAGTGCTGCCACTACTACAGACAGTACAGCAATTCACATAACAGTCCTGACATTCACATCACACATGTGGATAAAATGTATAGATTATTTGAACTGCTCATCACTACTGACAAAAACAATACTTGGCTTCCCATGTACAGTTGATGCTATGCTTCCCATGGATGATGTTTCTAGAAGTTAAGCAAAATGTAAGGACAACAGTAACACAGGGGGTTAAAACATTTTGCCCTTTATATGTCAATTAACAATACTTTTAACAAGAACTTGTTAAGCCCATGTCTAATCAATAAATATTACTCGCGATATTTGGATAATATTTATATATTGTGGGACGGTAACAAAGAAATGTTAGTACAGTTCACTGGTTTCTTGAACTCAAGTAGTTCTTTCCTAAAATTTACTTATTCCTCCAATATGGAAGACTTACCATATTTGGACACCTTAATTTCTAAGGGAGACAACAGCTTTAAATTGAGGCTGTTTAGAAAACATACTTTTTCTAACAGCTATTTAGAATTTTCTAGTTGTCACCCTAGAAAATTATTTATTAATATATTTAGAGGTCAGATTATACGGGCCATAAGAATGACATCCACACATTCTGAGATGTTAGAAGAAGTTGGTTTCATTACCAACCTTTTCAGAGATAGGGGTTACAACGTTAACATGCTGAATCAATTTAGTAAAAATATTATTAATGGATGGGGGACAAAATACACACATCTATTGGGACAAAAAAGTGACATCAACAGGTCAGTTAACCACATATTAGTTACTACTACTAATAGCGCTGAATATAGAAGAGCATGTGTATTAGAATATGGCCCACACATAGGGAAAATTAAGCAAATTATTAACAATAATTGGAAAATTATCATGGTGGACCAAGGAATGGAGAAAATCTTGGGATCACAACCAATTTTTGTATATAAAATGGGTCGGAATTTGAAAAATTACTTAGAGAGAGGAGATATATCCAGACATTTTGTTAATAACAAAACCACAAAGTGTGGTAAATGCAGACAGTGTTTTGCTATATATGATGAAAGCCATATTATTTTGGACAATATACATAAATCTTATATAACTTTTGTTAGTGGAAATTGTAATACCAGATGGGTCATATATTTAGCAAAGTGCACAGCGTGTTCTGGATTTTATATTGGTAAAACGGAACGGAAGTTGAATAAACGAATATATGCGCATTATTACAGTATTAAGACGTGATGAAAAGAATGCCTTATACAAGCATATAAAACAATATGGACATGCACATACATTTAAATTTGCAATTTTGGAGAATTTGTCAACTGCACCGAGAAGGGGTGACGACAAAGGACTTTTGTCATATAAGGAAATATGGTGGCAGTTATATACTGATGCATCTAATCCACCAGTATTAAATGACTTTATCACCATCAAACCTGCATTATTACTAACATAGATGGTGCACCAATTCACATTTACGTATACATATATTTTTATTACATATTTATGGTGCTCCAAAAGTTATAAAATTTTAAAATTCAAAATTTAATATGTATTAGGTTGATATCATTGCATTTCTATGCATTTTTATATATTTATACTCATTTTATTAATCAGATATTATTTACCATTTATTAATATGTTTTTTGAATATTTGGTTGTTTTTATTGTAGGTAATTTTGGTATGTATGTCTTTAAGGTCATTAAGAACTATTTGTTATAAGGTAGCATTTTGGCACTAAAAAGTTTTTAAAATGAGTTCATTTCCTGTTTGTAACAGTTCTGATGAAGCTCGTATTTTGCGAGTGAAAGCGCTTAACTCTGTTATCGTGCTGTATTATTTACTTTTAAATTAAATTCAGTCTTTTACTCGCTTGGAGGTTTTTACAGACCAGTTTTGGTGTTTCATGATGCATAGGAATACAGCGTTTCCTTTGAATTTATGTGTAATCAATCAGAATGTGTTGTTAACTCTAGCAATCTGCAACTCCCTCCCAAACAAATTTATTGTTAAACATAACTTATGTATTGCTGTCAATATGCTACTATACAAGAGTATTTAACAACTGAGATACATAAGCCTACCTGGAAGCTCCTTCTGGGACATACTTGTTTTCCATGAAATAGTAGCACCAATATCAAGAACATGCTATTCTGTACTTTCCTAGGAGCTGTCTGGATCCCTGACAGTGGACAGGAACTCTTCATTTGCTGTTAGTGGTGGCTGTGTAGCAGGCCACCCAGTACCCATCCAATTATGGGCCACTTCAGCTGCTCTCCTCCGTGCAGATGAAATCATGTCATTGGCCCTATGGTGCACCTGATCATATGTCCTGCTGTGGCCACCTACTGCATTCACATCAGCAACTATCTGCTGCCAAATTGGCATTCTGCCTGACATACCTCCATGTCCACTCTCAAGCAGAAAGGCATAGTGTTGCCTAAAAGCTTCCATAATGACATGATTCTCAAGTTCACTGAAGGGTCATTTTTGGTGATTGGGACACCTAGGTGCCATAGTCCTAGGTGACATAAAACACAACAGAAGGATAATACACATAAGTATCACATAACTAAAAGCCCTGTTTCCAGATAATGCATAAAAACTAGAATTTTGCTAGTACTCACTGTAGAAACATAAAACAGTAAAGATATTGAAATATAAAAAAAAGGAATTGTGTTGCAAAACAAGAAGTATAACAGTAGCAAAATATCCTTGTTTGTACCAAAACAGAAATCTAGCTTTGCTCCTCCACCCCCAAAATAACAGACAAATGACACATTCTGCTAACAAATCATCAGTGAAATGCTGCAAGTGCTATCAAATGAACTGTCCCTGAAACACGTCTACAGATTTAACAGAGAGCATTCCATTTTAAGCTATTACCAGTCATGTGTACTTGTGGGCAGTACTCTCCTAGAAGTGTATATAGTCTGTCCTAGAAGGCTAACACCCTCGTGTCATTGAGAATATAGGACATATACCATTTCACAGAAATAACAGTAGAAGATTGTACGTAAAGAAACAGCTGTAACGTTAATAGTTGTGATGACAGTTAATAAGGCTCTGCATCTGAGAAAGAGAAATTCCCCTGACAAACATGCACATGCTATCAGTGCACTTCTAAAAAATGCATACAAACAAAAGTAGCATTCACTAATGCAAATATATATTAACAGATTTTTCTTAATGACATTTCATAAAATTCAGTATATACCTGAAAAATGCAAGCATACCTTCTCAGAGTCAATAGTCTCCTGTGGAGATATATCCCAAAGTAATATCCTCTTCTCTGTTATCCACATAAACAAGTCTCCTCACCATCAGGTTCCCTAGCTACACAATTCCCTTTTTATGGTGTAGATTCAGGGCTGTGAGCATGGTGAAAACGCAAATGAGGAGTGAACTCATTCGAATTGCTGAATCCCAATTACTTGGCTCCATGTAGAAAATGTAAACATATTGCAAGCCTTCTCTCAGTGTTTGCTGCTAATGGATTGCAGCTGTGAAGGATTACTGGTAAGGAGAAGGAAAACACAACAACAATTCAGACTCCCTACATCCAGTGTGTGTGTCAGCCAGGTTAGACTTACAAAGTGTAGTAATTGTATCAAGCTTTTAAATGTATATCAGCAGCACACATTTCACAGTTTCTGTTCAGTGACATCCAACCTTGCCTTCATTTCTTGATAACTGCATATTATTGCCATTTAATGTCCTCACATATTTTAAGGACAAGGATACGGAATGCCTTACAGACTGCATGTTTCAGATTACTGCTCAGATAAGACAAGAATGAGCAACAAACACAGAGAGAGATAAGACAGAGCTGGAGTTTTGCAAACAATAGTCATAAATGGTTGTGTGATCACTCAGTGCACTACATTTGAAATTAATACATCTACAAACAACTGTCATATGTTTTGTTAGTACTGTGGATGATGTTGCAGTTGGTTGTATGCAGAATGATTTCATTTCTCTGCTGAAAAGCTGCTTCTGTGGCAAAGAGGTCTGAAGGTTCATTGGAGTGTGAGTTCAAATCCAGACCCCATGTAAAATACTTCATGTGTACCAACAAAAGATTTGTGGTGTTTATTTCATAAATTGCTTTTCTTCATTTCAACTAATTTTCTCCTTTTATGTTTTTATTTTTTTATTTTTTATTAAGCCAGTGTTTGCGCAGTGAGCAGCTTACAGCAAACATAGGAAACAGAGAAACACAATGAAAGACAAGTTTAGCTGTGCTTATCTCGTTTGCATGATGCTTAGCAGTGGCACACACAGGAAACAGACAGAACACCTACAGACAGGGCTTGGACAGTGTAAAGATCAAAAAGGATACCTTACTGCAATTTTTGTTTTCCATTGCCCAATGCCACTAAGTGACATTGTGCAGCGGATAGCAAGGTTCTCCAACACCTACAGCCATTAAACATTTGTAGATAGGATGCAGTCAATAACTGAAAATGGATACATTCTATTAATTCTGTTGCACACCACACAAACACACTTAGCGATGTTGCATGGTGGTTAACACACAAAACTTAAGAATGAATAGGAAATTTTGCAACTGTCATTTAACTATTCATGTGGCAGCAGGTGTTAGTGTAGGGCTATAATACAGATGGTCCTGGGTTTAAATACAGGAAGTGCAACATATTTTTACTGTTGTGACAGTCCAGTTTATAGCAATGAACAGAAAAATATACAAGTGTTAATTTGACATTCCTTTGGCAACAGGTGTAAGTGTAGGGTTCATAGGTAGGTACTAGGCTATCGGCTCTGGGGCCTATATAAGCTCAGCCAAAAAGGTACCCTGGCTTTTGCCACCCAAGAAAATTATTTTCCTGTGCCACTGTTGAACAGAGCCACAGAGGTGATCCCCGGGGTGAATTTCCTATTTCCCATCCAATCATCAAGATTTTTCTTGAAGAGTGCTAATGAGGAGCTTTGTTTGATATAGATAGGTAGTCTATTCCAGAGTATGGGAAGTCTCTGGGACAGGAATCTATCCCTCCGGCATGTTCTGTTTATTGTGGTGACAAGGTTTGGGTCCCTAGAGTGTATAGCTCGGAGGGATTGGGATTTCTTTAAGTGGAGCATGTCCAACAGCTTTGGGTTTGACATAGCTTTGTATGTTAGGCAGAGATCACCTCTGAGTAGGCGATATGCGACGGAGTAAAGCTGCAGTTTTTTGAGATGGTCTGTGTAGGGCATCTGTTTGAGGCTGGTAATCCTCTTTGTGAGGTATTTCTGTGGCTTTTCCAGTTGTTGTAGATGTCTTGTGAGGTACATACCAAAAGTGACATTGTACTCTGTAATGGGTCTAATGAGTGATGAGTAGAGGGGAACAATGACCTCTTTTTCTGGATGAGAAACCTTTTGTGATGAGGTGTGCCACGTAGAAGGATTTCCTGACTACTGTGGCAATGTGATTATCAAAGGAGAGACTACTGTCCACCTGTATCCCAAGGTCTCTTATCACACTTTCGGTGTTAAGTATACTACTGCCTATGTTGTAGTTCATGGGAACAGAGTTTTTACCAAAGGGGATGACAATGCACTTTTTGGCATTGAGCTTGAGGCCATGGCTTTGACACCAGGCATCTGTCTCAGTGAGGCCCTTTTGTAGGATGTCCACATCATTAGGAGTTTCGATTATGGCTCATAGTTTGCAGTCATCTGCAAACTTCATTAACCAAAGACCTTCTGTGTTAGCCTGTACTTCAGAGAAGTAGATACCAAACAGGAGAGGGCCCAGGACTGAACCCTGTGGTACTCCACTTGTCACTGGTCTGAAGTCGGATTTGGAGTCTGCTACTTTCACAGTGTGGGTTCTGTCAGTGAGCCAGTTGGCAACCCATCTTGTGACATAGGGATTTATACCTAGTTTAGTGAGTTGCCATACACATGACCCTGGGTTCTAATACAGGACATTCCAGACATTTTTGTTGTTCCATTTCACATTATATTCAATCCCACTTATAACACTTTAGATAGTGGAGGTTATGAACTATATGTATGACTCAGGGTGTACTGTCTACTACATTTCTGTAAGTATAATTCTGCTAGCTGGACTTGGATGACCTTTACACTTAAATAAGACACATACACAAATGAATCTATATACAAGGACCTTGTCAGGTCACACACACACTGGGTTAACACCTCAAACTGTCAGCTGTATTTATGAATAATTCATGACTATGTCTGAGCAGCACTTCTTTTGTGGCAAAGATGGGATATCACTGCTGTGGAAGAAAATGTTTTGTCCCTTATGCATAGGTTTGAATCCCATAGTTTAAAACTCAATTTTGTCAGTGTATAAAGCCAAAATAAAAATGTGTCAGGTCATGAAATGTGTGCCCCCAGTGCATGCCTGCAAAGTTAATTCACCTAAGAGTTACCATCCAATTTTAAAAATTTATTTCCAACCTACAGCAGCAAACATCCCTCAAGCTAATTGCAAGTGTCAGGTTAACCTTACAATTTCAAAAACTGCTTTTCTCCCTGCTTGGCACTGTTGATCCCCCTCTTAACACCGTACATACATGGTTGCATAATTGTTTGGGTTAACATACTACCAATAAATGTGATAACAGCAATTGGCAGGACATCAATAGTTGCCATTGCTCTACATTTGGTATTAGACATGTCTGGCATTAGAGGAGAAGGGGCCCAGTTTAGGGTACAAAGGTAGGGTGTTCAGGAGTCCAGGATATTTACTGGACTCCTGGTAAAGCACCACAGCCAAAGGCTTCTGTGGAGGAACTCTTCTGGATCCCAGTTCAATTCTGAGGCTTGGAGTAATTTGGTTAAAGCTGTATCCAGAGCAACTGGCATTTTATACACTGGAGAACAGTGAAGGCACCATCTCAATGACCTACAAAGGTGCAAGAGGGATACCCCCAACCAGTGGTTGACTGAACTTCAAACTGGTGACATCCTACAGCTGTGTAAACATGGTAATAAAGATAATTTTTAATACATCTAAAGCTAAATATAAGCAAGACTGGTATGCATAATGTTCTTCTGTTCTTTTATTTGCTTTTCACTGCTGATGCTGGAATAGGGTTGAATCTTCAGGCTCATGCTGAATGTCTGGAGAGGCTGAGGGAAGCAAGTGATATGTATGCAGCACAACAGATGTATTATTGTAGGTTTAAAAGTTAACAATATAGTTTTTGGCATTCTATACAGTAGTAGCAAAGTGAACATGCATATCTTAACTGTAAAAGCAAGTATGCATGCATAAGTCTGGAGCCCAAATCAACTTTAGAAGTCAAGGGTAAGACTGTAGTCAGAGGTTTTGGATTCAAATACCATGAACAGCAATTATACAATATTGAATTTCATTCATAATATTACATAAATTAAACTCTATGCAAGTGGCATAAATGCCTTACTGTTAACTGCAATCAGTATACTTTGGGTAATCATATGTGCAATATATGCACATTGCAAGGATTATTTTAAGAAATCTGTACCCTACCCAGTTTGGCTTTGTTAAGGTCGGATCATGCCTCCTAAACCTGGTGGACTTCTTTGAGACAGTTACCAAGGCTATAGACGAGGGAAAGGTGGTACACACAGCCTACCTAGGCCTCGCTAAGGCCTTCAACACCATTCCCAATTCTGGTTTTATAGACAAGCTCACCAGCCTGAACATAAACCCCTACATCACACGATGGGTTGCCAACTGGCTCATGGACAGAACCCACATGGTGACAGCTGTGGGAGCTAATCCGACTCTAAACCGGTTACAAATGGCGTTCCCCAGGCTCAGTCCTAGGACCCCTCATGTTCGACATATACTTCTCAGAGGTACAGGCAAGCACAGGAGGACTATGGCTGACCAAGTTCACAGACAACTTCAAACTAGGGGCTATAATTGACTCTCTGGCTGACACAGACATCCTCCAAAAGGGTCTCACTGAGACAGATACCTGGTGTTAAAATCATGGCCTCAAGCTAAATGCCAAAAAGTGCATAGTCATCCCCTTTGGAAAAACAAAGTACCCACAAACTACCACATAGGTGGTAGTCCCCTAAATACAGAAGACGTAATAAGAGATCTGGGTACCCAAGTAGATCTCACCTTTGATAATCACATTGCCAAAGTAATTAGAAAATCCTTCTACGTGGCCCACCTAATCACAAAAGGGTTCACATCCAGATCAAAAGAGGTCATTGTGCCCCTCTACTCATCACTCATCAGACCCATCATAGAGTACAATGTCCCATTTTGGATGTACCTTACAAGACACCTGCAACAGCTGGAAATACCACATAAGTACCTCACCAAGAGGATCACTGGCCTCAAACAAATGCCTTATGCAGCTTGACTGAAGAAACTCCATTTGTACTTGGTTGCATACCGCCTACTCAGAGGTGATCTCTACCTGACATACAAGGCCATGTCCAACCCAGAATTGATGGACATGCTCCACCTAAAGAAAACGTTATCCCCTTGAGCCACACACTCTAGGGATCTAAACCTCACCACAACAATAAATAGGATGTGCTGGAGGGATAGATTCCTGTCCCAGGGACTTCCCATGCTTTGGAGCAAGATCCCAATCTACATTAGGCAGAGCTCCTCACTAACACTCTTCAAAAGAAACCTTAACGAGTGGATGGAAAACAGAACGTTTACCTTGGGGATCACTTCAGTGGCTCTGCTGGACAGAGGCACAGGGAACTAATCTAAAGGGTGGCAAAAACCAACACATTCTGGCTAGGCTTATAAATGCCTTTGGGCAGATAGCCTAGTACCCACCTATGAACCTATGTAATTATAGTTTGTTATTGATAGGACATATACTTAAATGGTATACTATCAAAATGCCATTTAGACAATGTGCGAATAGGAAAACTCAAATGGCTACTTTCAACATTTCAAATAATAAAAAAATATTGAAGTCACAGCAGTGAGTGCACACTAGCATTCACTGTTGTGGATTTAACATTTTGAATGCAGATAGCACTATAGTGGGGATCAGGAAATGTACCCTTTCCCTAACTGTAGTATGATCTTGGAATCTGTATATATAAGTAGCAGAGGGTGTGGGGGGTGTAGACTCCCACATGGGGGTGCAGGGTGGCTTGCCTGCCTGCAAAACATTCTTGGTTCATGACTGGAAGTGTGGTATGTTTGGTAAAGTTAACATTCCTGAAATGTCGACTTTACTTAAATACCTCGTTTGATCATGTTCATGCTCGTTTATTTGATTTCTGACATTTCAGGTTGGAAACATGAACACTCACACATTGCAGGTGCAAGATTTTGATAGTAAACCTACTTAAATATAATAGTTAAGATAAAATAGTTGTATAATCATGCATTGTATGTCACATATGATGGTACTCATTTTATCTCTTTTTTTCCTTCACCCCAACCCTTATCTCTTTTTTTTATTTTCTGTTATGTGTTGTCAAAATCTCTCCATGTCACCCTTCTGTAACAAATCACTAAATGCTTCATAGTACAGTGAGGTAGGACAGCCCCAGCGGGTTAGCCTGCCCCCACTCCACTGGTTCCAGTACTGATGCCCGGCACATCTGGGACCCAACCTGGCAGCACTGCCTCTGCTGCCCCTTCACTAGATGTGCCCTCAGGTAGCACTGCCTTGGCAGCTGGTGCTGTAGTACCCTCCATTAGTAGTGGAGTTGGTGCAGATTTCATCACCCACCAGAAGATGTCAGGGTTGGTGTGTAGGGTTGTGCACTGCACTCTTGGTGTATGCCTACACCAGATGGAGAGAGGGAGAGGCTGCTGTCCCTCATGGTACATAGGAGGAGAAGATGTCAAGCACTCCAATACCCAGCAGAGTAAGGGGACAGTGATGACAGTCCTGTGGATGAGGATTAGATTCTCACTCTCTCCATGTTTGGCGGGTATGAGCTTGCATTGTCCCCTCCATCACTCCAATCATGCTGTCCCCCAAACATTTGTGTCCTTCACTGTCCCTCTGTCTTGTCTTGTTTATTTACATTTGCTTCCTCACCCTCCCAATTTACCTGACCCAGAAATACCAACATCCCTTAGCGAGCAATTCTCTCTTACTGATAAAAAAATGTACACCTGTCCCATAAAAAATATCATTCCATACATAGCTCTCCATTTCACACACATGTCTTATTGACACACTTAATTTCATCCACTTGGCTATACAATAGGCTTACATTATTGTCATCCCACATTGTGGAGGTGACAGTCCAAATTCAGCAAATTTTCTGTACATATATTCAGCTTGTACTGTTAAAGAAATGCATAGCTATGGTTCTTTCCTACCTTGTTCCTGCATATTCCTGTATTTATTTCAGTTATTTTCCCCTGCTTGCTCCCCATTTTGCCACTTTCTTATCTACCCCATTGTAACACCTATAATCTGGTCAGAAAAATAGAATCTTACACAACACACATAAGTACCATAAAAACAATGAAGCCCTTCACTTTTTGGCCTCCATGTTTGCTCATAGTTGGGTAATGCACACCAGTGCCAAGTGACAGTAAACACCTCCTCTGTGGTACAGTTTACATTTGTGCAATGCTGGTTAAACACACCGTGCTAAAGCAAAACATAGTAACACAAGGTGGATGTAGTATAACAATAATTACATTTCATTATCACAATTTATTCAAATAGTAGCAAACTATGAATGTAGTATAACAATAATTTCATTGCATTATCACTACTGATTTAAAAGTATTACATACACCTGGATTTGAACCCAGTATCATATGGGCTCAAAAAGAAATGTGTCAGTGTACACCTGCTGCCACTGAGTCAGCTATATAGCAAGTGTGTTTCATACACTCAATACTAACTCCCAAAATATTAGCAATGGGCCTCGTGTTTACACACTACTTAACTATGAGCAAACAGGGAAAGCAGTAGAGTTGTCTATTCCACATGTGCAATCACTTTGCTAGCCATCACGCAAACCCACTGCTCGCTGTTGTGTTATGCAAACTAAATATTAGCATGCATTAGTTCTCTTTGCAGTCAACTGGGGCTGTGTCAATTTCATCTTCATGGCATGAAATTACATGCCATAATATAACAAAATGAAGGCTGTATCTAAGAATATGTCAGCTATTTGCAATGCAGCCACGTGTTTCCTCCCAAAATGCACTGCAACCTTGGTCTGTCAGTACTTGTGCACAAATATATCAACTACACTACATAAATTAGTAGAAAAGGTGTGATATATCATGCACATCTTTAGACTGATAATACACATTCAGATTTTTAAATATTTGTAGTACTGTGGACACCTGTTTGCATATAGTTTGTAAAACTGTCTTTTAAACTATACCTACACATTAGAACACAACCACCAAATACTACTCCTGGCACACTCATTAGTCTGGCAAAATGCAGAACTTGACCTATCTTGACAGTTGGAAATTTGAACACATCCATTTCATGCAGGCCTTCCAACACCTTCTCTCCAACATCCAATGCTGATGTTATCCATCATAAATTATCCTGCAGCCTTGTAAGAGTCAGACTTGTGCCATGACACTTTTTTAAAGTACTGTGTTCTCTAGCCTGTATACTTAGGTGGGGTTCTGTTCACATTATAGTCAACTGGTGTGTGTGTGTGTGTGTGTGTGTGTGTGTGTGTGTGTGTGTGTGTGTGTGTGTGTGTGTGTGTATGTTTGGGCTCATCTCTGTCTAGCCAGATGAGCATATGTGTGTATCTTACAGCTACCACTCTAATTCCATGTATCAACAGTATTTTGACACTTGACAAGCCTACACATCCATTTAATGCAGGCTTCCAATCAGCTTCTCTCCAACATCCAAAATTGATCTCATATACCATAAGTTGTCCTGCAGTCTTATAAGAGTCAGACTTGTGCTGTGGTGCTTGCTTTAAGTACTGTGTTCTCTAGTTTGTGTACTTCGATAGGTAGGGTTTCTGAATTGTCCCCTTTGTGTAGGGGGATTATGTGAGCAATTTTTCATATTGTTGGGACATATTGTTCTGCTATTGACCTGTTAATAAGAACTGATATAGGATAGGATTTGGCTTCAGCTGCTAGTATTAACTATTTTGTTGGCAACTTATCAGTTGCAGTTGTGATGGGTTTGAGTTTCTTGAGTAGTTTCTCTATGATAACTGTGGGAATGGGCTAAAAAGAGAAGGGGTGTTATTAAGATTGAAAGGTTTGGGAGTTAATGGTGGATTAGAGTTATTACTTTTAATTAGAGATAATATACTTTTTGTTGAGTATTTATTACATTCTTCAGCAATGATATCAAAGTCAAGTCAAAGAAAACTTTATTGTCATTCAGAACTATACAGCAGTGTAGTTGAATGAAATTATAATGCTTCATTCTCAATGCAGGAAACAGTTGCACATATGGATAGAGGAAAATTAATAAAATATCACAGTAGAAATGTAATAAGTAGCAATCTGTAAGTAAAGTAGGATGGCAGTGACCCACACCTATCTCAGAACAGGAGACAAGGAAGACAAGGAACAATATGAAGGTAATATTGTCAAAGTAAAATTGAAACAATAGCAGCATATCTATGATTAGACTGAATTATTGCACAGTTTGTATAATGCACTTTATAGTCCTTCAGTGTGTAGGTGAGCCACCGTATTATTGCACTTAGTTATTGCACAGCCATAAAATAAGCTCCTTGGTAGGCTAGTTATGTAACAGATGTCATGGTTCGTTTTTCCAAAGAGTTCAACAGTCTAACAGAGAGCGGAAAGAAACTGTTGTGTTTTTGCGTTTATCAGGACAAATGTGGTATGTTGTGGGGGTTGTGGTTTGTCCTGGGTGAAGAACGGTTTTAATAGTGCTCCAAAATGTTTGGGGGTTATGTTGATGTTTCTATTGTAAGTTATAGTAGAAGTTCTTTTTGTTGAGGCTAATTTGGTGCTTAGCCTTATTCTAATTTGTTGGTGTGCTACACAATTTTTTTGGATTTTACAGGGGTGCCATGTTTGCCAAGCCTTCTCCCTTTTCCTGAGGAGATTTCTTGTTTCATTTGTTAGCCATTGTGTATATGTGGCTTTAATACAAGCTAACCTAAGAGGGGCCAATCTGTTGAGAATGTTAAGAAATGTACTGTTGAATTATTCTACTGCAGTGTCAAGGGGCATGTCCTTAAGTTCATAGGTTCATAGGTTGATACTAGGCTTTCTGCCCTAAGGCATTTATAAGCCTAGCCAGAGTGTGTTTGGCTTTCACCACCCTTTTAGATTAGTTGACTGTGCCTCTGTATAGTAGGTCACAGAAGATAGCCCTTTTGAGATTAGTTTACTGTGCTTCTGTCTAGTAGGGACACAGAAGAGATCCCAGGGGTAAACCTACGATCTCCCATCCACTCGTCAAGATTTCTCTTGAAGAGGGTCATTGAGGGACTCTGCCTAACATGGATTGGGATTTTGTTCCAGAGTGAAGGGAGCCTCTGGTATATGAATCTGTCCCTCCAGCATGTCCTATTTATTTCTGTACTGAGGTTTAAGTCCCTGGAGCATATAGCTCTAAGGGATTTGGATTTCCTGAGGTGGAGCATGTCCATTAATTCTGGGTTGGACATGGCTTTATACGTCAGGCACAGATCGTCTCTGAGTAGGCGGTAAGCAACTGAGTAGAGCTGGAGTTTCTTTAGCCTAACTGCATAGGGCATCTGTTTGAGTCCCTTGATCCTCTTGGTGAGGAACTTTTGGGGTCTTTCCAGTTGCTGCAGGTGTCGGGTAAGGTACATCCCAAATGGGGCATTGTATTCAATTATGGGCCTGATGAGTGGTAAGTAGAGGGGCACAATGACCTCTCTTGATCTAGATGTGAACCCTTTCATGATAAGTTGGACTATATAGAAGGTCTCTCTAACCACTTTGGCAACGTGATTGTCAAAGGAGAGATTGCTATCTACTTGGGTCCCCAAATCCCTAATTACTTCTTCCATACTTAATGGATTACCACCTATGTGGTAATTTGTGGGCACTTTGTTTTTCCCAAAGGGGATGACTATGCACTTTTTGGCATTTAGCTTTAGGCCATGGCTCTGGCACCAGTTATCCGTCTCTGTGAGACCCTTTTGGAGGATGCTTGTGTCAGTCGGCAAGTCGATTATGGCACCCAGTTTACAATCATCTGCGAACTTGGTCAGCCATAGTCCTCCCATGTTAGCCTGTACCTCAGAGAAATATATACTGAACAAGAGAGGTCCCAGGACTGAGCCTTGTGGGACGCCACTTGTAACTGGTTTAGAGTCTGACATGGCACCTGCAATTCTGACCATGTGGGTTCTATCCCTGAGCCAGTTTGCAACCCATCTTGTGACATAGGGGTTGATATTTAAGCTGGTGAGCTTATTTATGATGCCCAAGTGGGGTATTGTGTCAAAGGCTTTTGCGAGGTCTAGGTAGGCTTTGTGGACTACCTTCCCTTCATCTATGGCCTTGGTGACTGTTTCAAAGAAGTCAACCAGGTTCAAGAGGCAAGATCTGTCCTTAACAAAGCCGAACTGGGTAGGATCCAGTGTTTGGAGGTTCTCAATGTCTTTGTTTATGAGTTTCATGATGATACACTCCATAGCTTTGCAGACCAGGCTAGTCAGGCTTATAGGGCGATAGTTTCCAGTGTCCGTTGTGGCACCACCTTTGTGGAGTGGGACCACTGTTGCTGTATGCCATTCCTTGGGTACATATCCTGTAGTAAGGCTGAGATTGAACAGTGACTTTATTTGAGGGTTCAGTTCTTCTTGGAGTTCGTGTAAGACGCAGCCCGGGACATCTTCCGGTCCCATTGATGCTGTGTTTTTTGCTTTGGAGAGGACAGCTCTCACCTGTGCATCTGTGATGTCAGGGAGGCTACACTCTGTTGGGATAGACATTTGCTCTTTTGGGGGGGAAGGGGGGGGGGAAGATTGTCTGCCAGGATGTTGGCAATGTCTGTGGGTTCAGTGTATTTTTTGTCATTTTGAACTAACTCAGAGCATATCTGGGAGTTGCCACCCAGGTTCCTGACATAACTAAAGAAGGCCTTGTGATTATCTTTAGCATCTTGTGCAATTTTTCTTTCAAAGCTGGCCTTAGATGATTTTATGAGGGATCTTGCTAGTACTGATCAGAGATGCCTTCCCTTTTTGGGATTTTGCTCTATCATGTAGTAGCTTCCTCCTTCTATTGTATTGCTTATTTATGGCTGGAGTCCACCAGACAGGTCTCCTGCCTTTGGAGGAATGAGTCTTGGTTTTATTTGGGATAGCACGATTTATGCTTTCCTGTAGGTGTCCATAGAAAGCGTTTGTAAAGGATTCTGTAGAGACCAGTTACATTTTTTATGGTGCTAATTAGGTCTTGGGGGTTGAAACATTTCTTACTGTGGATTTGGCAGAAAGTGGTAAATTTAATAGGATTGACATGTCTCTTTAATACATTTGTTGGCATATGGTCACTGAGACTGTCAGGGAGACCGCCTCTGTACTGGTAGTGATGAGGTTTGTTGGTTAGTGTCCAGTCTAGTATAGATTTTCAGTTAGATTTTTTTGTCTATCCTGGTAGGGGATTGGATAAGTTGTGAGAAGCCAAAGATGTTGATGTGGTTGCTAGGGTTGTGTGAATTACAGGTTGTCCATTCTACATTAAAATCACCCTTGAGTCTCAGTGACTGAAATTCCAGGCATCAACAGTATTTTGACACTTGCACAAGCCTACACATCCATTTCATGCAGGCCTCCCAACAGCTTCTGTCTAACTTCCAGTGCTGATGTCTCCACCATATGTTGTCCTGCAGCCTTATAAGAGTCAGACTTTTGCCATGGTGCTTGCGTAAAGTACTGTGTTCTCCAGTCTGTGTATTTAGATAGGTAGGGTTTCTGTTCTCACTGCAGTCAACTGGTGTGTGTGTGTGTGTGTGTGTGTGTGTGTGTGTCTTTTCTAGCCAGAAGAGCATACATATGTATCTGACAGTTACCACTCCAATTCCATGCATTTACAGTATTTTCACACTTGCACAAGCCTGCACCTCCATTTCCTGCAGGCCTCCCAACATCTTCTCTACAACATCCAGTGCTGATGTCATCCACCATAAGTTGTCCTGCAGCCTTGTAAAAGTAAGATGTGCCATGGCGCTTGGTTAAAGTACTGTGTTCTCTAGTCTGTGGATTTAGATTGGTAGTGGTTCTGGTCCCAGTCAACTGGGATGTGTGTGTGTGTGTGTGTGTGTGTGTGTGTGTGTGTGTGTGTGTGTGTCTGTTTGTGCCTTTGGTTGAAATTACAGAGTGCATTTTAGACCAGCATGTGGGACACTGCTATTAACATCTACTCCTCACCAGACTCTGCTGATGTCATCTGCTATAGCTGATTGCTGGATGTGCAGTGTTCCCACCAGGGCAGGACGAGGGACTGGCCTGGAGGCTAGGCACAAATCACCCATCCTATATGGTACAGCTAACAGTGAGTGTGTGTTGAGTTGGTGAGCCAATTGGTTAGCCATCAAGTGAAGTAAGGCTTAATGACCCCTGAGTGGGAGATTGTGTCAAACCCCTAGGCCAGATCAAGACAGGCAGTATGCACTGTCTTACCTTCATTCAAGCCTATCACACAGAATCAATGGGCTGTGACAACACAGATCGCTTCTAGCATGACTCAACACATACACCTTTCTGACATGGTTGAATATACACTTCAACACACTCTCCACACAGACTATATTCCCGTAGGAGGGTGTACATTATCTTGCATCTGTCTGTGTTGGGGTGGGGCAGCACTTTATGCATGCATGCTTAGACATATTCTGACTCTCTTCATCTGTGAGGTAAACCAACATGTCATCATGGACCTTTTCTAACTGGACACTAGCAATATCCCAGCTGTGTGCAACAGACCTCTGTGTGCTGTTAATGCTGCATCTATGGCTGCTACATCTGTTAGATGTCCTCAAAGAGGTCATTGAGAACATATATAATGACAACACTATCATCCTGTGGAACTTGAGGCCATGGCATCTTACACAAATCCACACTGAGGTATTCATTCAACACTGTTACATGTAGCCATAAACACCTGTATCACCATTGGATCACATACATGGCATTTAAATATGTTGAAATGTGTGAAGTGACCTATATCTCAGGTCCAGTGAACGGGTCTGTACATCGGGGTGTCCATGGGGCCCTTTCCTTCCATTATTTAAGTGACACAAATCATGAATGACATACACATCCTGTGTTCAAACATATGTCTGAAGGATTACAGATTATGAGCAATCATTGATTCCAACTGTGATATTAGTATAACACAGACAATGTCAACACACACACCACAGATTTCTGCTACAGCCATGACAACACATGCAATGAAACAAAAACATGGGGAGATTTGTTAAGTTATGAAAACAAATGCACAACCCAAGAATAATGTAGACATCATACCCTATAAGCAGACCAAGTGGTAAGTGGCCTGTGTCCTTGGGTAGATGGTATGTGGAATGTCCACCAGCATGTGGCGAAAGTGCTGACTACTCCCTTGTATGTAACACAACTACTGAGTATGTGAAGGACATCCACATCAATGGCCATAATACCTCCATAGTTCACAGCCTTCATCACACAGATAACTGAGTACAATGCACCCTTTTTCATGTACCTCCTTTGCCACAGTGAGCTGTTACATGTTAATGGACATACATAGCTATTCTTTTAGTTGCATAAACACTACTGTCTGATGGTGCGGAACACCCATTAAGGTATTACACCAGATGCATGTGTGATACCTGTTCTGGTGATGCACACAGTACATACATAGCTGTTTGATAAGGGTCTATATTGAATGTTCAAACATTCAAAATTTTGAGTGTCATATGGTCGACACCATATGATCGGATTTTTGAATGTTTGAATGTTGTAACGGAGAGCTCCGTACACAGCGGAATGGGAAGGTTTCCCTTTTCTGCACTGTAGTGCAATCTCGGAGTTGGTATATTTAAAGAGTGGGGGGTGTGGGGGGTGCAGAGGGCTTGCCCCCCCCCTTAAAAAATTCAGGTAGGTGTTTTGTGTAGTTAATTATTTTTTTATTAGATATTCGAACCTTTGGAAGTTTGATCATATGGTGCTGACCATATGACAGTCGACCTTTCAAAAGTTTGATTATCTAATATAGACCCGTTTGATAACATTGATGATGTGGGTTACATTCATGACAGTCTGGATTGTGCCATATATATCTGCCATGCACACCAGTCAACTAGCCTGTAGTGATCCTAATGTCACATATAGTTATAGCAATATCAATCCTATCACCTCCAGCAGATGTTACAGTGTCAGGACAATGTGCTTGATTACCCTCATAGATTGCTGACATGTCATAATAGTTGGATCGTAGGTTTGTCCCGGGGATTACTTCCGTGTCACTATTAGACAGAGGCACAGTAAACTAAACTTTAAAAAGGGCACAGTATACTCAAATCAAGGGGTGGCGTAAGCCAAACACAATCGGGCTTGGCTTATAAATGCCCCAGGGCAGATAGCCTAGTATGAACCTATGAACCTATAAGAAGTGTGTTTGTGCAGAACCATCTATGATCACTCAGAATCACATATGTTGTGTCACAGACATGGAATTACTGGTGGTATTATTCTGATATTGTCCATGATTGTGGTTGCTTCTTTTACTGTTGTCCATGAGCCTGTAACTGTGTCCTACCTGTTGGAGACCTTTGCTAACATTACATTCATATTCAGGCAAATCAGTTTGCACAGCTTCACAACATGCACCCAACCCTGATTGTATATAACATCTCTGAACCATGTCCTATTCATTGTTCATGTCAGGATTCTTATCTCACAAAGACATCTTTCTCCATTGTTATGTCATCTTGTGTGACAGTCACATAATATACAGTTTCAATGTGCAGTCCGTCCTGTACCATATTGATATGTGATTAGTGCACCTGCTACAACTGTCTTCCATTGACATGCCATCATCTGCTGTAGATTATGATGTTTCACCTGTCTTCTTTCCCTGTGTTCATTCCTACTATTCATCTGTGTGTCCCTATTCAATACACACACTTTCCTTGATTGTTTTTATAAATGGCAGTCCATGTACCCTTACACATCATTTACACAACTTTTGTACAGAATGCCTGGAATGGGATTTCATAATATTCTGTGCTGCATACACTGTCCTGCACTATGTCTGGACCACATACATTACTAAATGTTAGACCCTGGTAATCATTATGGCATTACGTGTAATCCCGCTAACCTAGTCTTCTCTGAGGTAAGCAGGATTGCTATCCATGTTCCTTTACAGGGTTTCCTGGCCAGCAACACTACTGTCAGCCATGAAACTGCACTTGTCTATGTTTAAATGCAATGTGTGGCATGAATATGTGATTAGTGCTGCTGCTCACTGCTCAGATATGTATACTCTGAGTAGGCTTTGTGTGAAGCCTATACAGAGTTTATTGAATCCCAGGGAATGTACACTGAAACAGAGGTAGAAACAGAAACAGAAGACTATATCAGCAAAGGGGTATGACCCCCAACATGAACCTTGTTCCTAACTGATTCAAAAAGGTGACAAATGCAAATCAATTCAGGCATGTAAAGTTCCTCACTCATGGAAAATATCACATATTATACCACTGCACAAAGGAGATAAATCCCTTGAGCCGACCAACTACCACCCCATCGCATTTCTATCTCCTCTATCTAAAATATTAGAGAGTTGTTCATTCTCACCTCATATAGTTCCTTCTAAAAATGACCTACTATCCAAATCACAGCATGGCTTTAGACCTTCGCGCTACTCTCATTCACTAACACTGCCAATCACCATAGAAACAAAGGACTATTCGTATCCTCCATATTCTTAGACTTATCCAAAGCCTTTGATATGGTTAGCCATACTATACTACTAGAGACTCTATCTACCCTTAACATAAGCTCCTCCACCATATCATGGTTCAGTAACTATCTATCAGGCTGTCAACAAGCAGTTCTATGGCAAGGTTAACTGTCCCCCCTATTACAGGTAGCCATAGGGTCTATCCTCGGTCCTTTGCTGTTCTCACTTTTTACTAACCTGACAGCCTCAGCCTCACTCTCAGCCTCAGTAGTGCAATACGCAGATGACACCACCATTAGATGTGCTCCTCCCACCCTAAATGAGCTTCAAACCATAACTCAAAATAACTTTACCCTTGCAGAATCATGGTTCACTAACATCAAACTTATTCTTAATGCCAAAAAGACAAAACTAATTCTCTTCAGTCCTGGAAAATCACCCCCTCTAAACAAATGACTTTACCATAAAATATAAAGATAATATAAAAATCAATCCAACCATATGCACTAAACTGCTAGGTGTTGAAATTGACAATAATCTGATATTCGACATACACATAGCCCAAACAATAAAGAATGTTAACAAAAAGCTTGGTCTCGGCCGCGGTGGTGCAGCGGTTAGCATTGCCACCTCACAGCAAGAGGTTCTCTGGTTCAATCCTCGGCTGGGATGCCTTCTGTGTGGGGTCTGCATGTCCTCCCTGTGGTTGTGTGGGTTTCCTCCGGGTGCTCCAGTTTCCTCCCACATCCCAAAGACATGCTGTAGGTGGATTGGATACTCTAAATTGGTCCTAGGTATGAGTGTATACATGTGTGTGCCTTCCCTGTAAGGTTGGGTGCCGGGCTGGCAACTCGACACTGTAAAACTCCACTGCCAATCATGAGTGGACAGGTGATCCACTGTGGTGACCCCTAACTGGGAAAAGCTGAAAGAAGAAGAAGAATAAAAAGCTTGGTCTCCTTTATAGGAACAAACAGTTCATCACCAAACATACCAAGGCCACTATTACAAGGACTCCTATCTGTTCTCCTTTATGCCTCCCCATCTTTACCAGCCTTCGCCATAGCAAACTAAATAAAATGGAATCTTGTTACAACAAGATTGCCAAGTTTGCCAGAGATGCTTCTCACAGATCCCATCACTGCCTTGCCCACAAGCAACTAAATTGGCTTGAGTTACCTCAGCTACTCTTACTCAAGCAACTCTTAATTGCACTCAAGCTCTACTACCTTCCAGAAAAAAAACAGCACTTCAGCATTTAATTCACCCCTATACCACCACTAGAGCCTTAAGATCCAATAATCAAAACCTCATCAATGTCATCAAACATAAAAATGAAGCTGGGAAATCTCTCTTTGCCTGCTCCATTGCCAACATCTGGAATTCACTCCCAAGCCAGTTAACTTTTACCATCTCCTACCTCCAATTTAAAAAAACTCCTCAAAACCCATTACTTAAATAACTGGCTTTGCTCATGTTACTCCCCAGGTAAATCCTCACACTGCACTGTTGCTAGGATTCTGCCAAGCTCCAACTATTCCAATGATAAATCCTTTACAGTGCCAGTCAACCTGTTTAACTAATGTAAGGTTCTGAAAAGAACTAATAACCTTCTTCTAGTGAAATAAAAAATGAAACTCTCAAGTTTTTCTAGCATGCATCATTCACTATAGAAACTACCTAAAAATTGTTAATGCTTGCTTGCTTATGTATGCTGTTTGTTTTCTTGTATGTATACTTGTTTACTCATATGTTTTCTTATTGTTATGTGGAGCTTTTCTCCCTGGGGTTCCACTGAAAATGGACCTGTGTCCAGTTGGACTTCTCTGGTTAACAAATGTAAAATAAAATAAAATAAAATAAAATAAAATAAAAATAAAAACATCATCCAGTCCCAACTGATGCATAAAGCTCCAATGAACAGCTTTCCAGAAATGATTAAAGGAACTTTTGCTATTAACATTACCATATCTCAGATGAATGAAGTGATACATTGAGATAATGAGTGGCATCCAAGGAAATTAAATCTGAAAATACGCACTGTTATGGTTAATTTCACAGCAACCAAGCAATTTAGTGAAAACCTAGCTGAATCACATACAAGGCCCATTGTTGTCATGCAAGTTAACAAGGAAAAGCCAGGCTACTGAAGCTAGAACTCTGTACAACTGCCCTATTAGTTAGGAAAAACAAATACTGTTATTTAAATAGACAATGTACGTAATCTAAACTCTGCAGGACTGATGAAAGAAAACACAGACAAATGGTCAAAAATAAAGTAAATGTGCCATTGAGGAGTATTATTCAGTATATTTCTAAAAAGTGTTGTAGCATACCATCAGAATGAAAATAATCATATGTGTAGCCACAGAGCAAAATGCATATATACATACTATACAGGATTCTCTGTGAATATATTTCTTTTGTTTTCATTCTTCCTACTGCTACTGCTGTCTGTGAGTGTTACAATATCCTTTCCTCAGTGGAGATATGACCTCAGCTGTACAGTAATTATGTAGGCGGCTACTGGGTTACAGAGTTTATGGCTCCTGTGCAAACGAGTGTGTGTGTGTGTGTGTGTGTGTGTGTGTGTGTGTGTGTGTGTGCGCTCACATGTAGTATTCCTGACGTTATGTGCCCTTAATTTTGTGGAATTTCAAATCTTTTCACTGCACATTTCAGTTTTAAGCTATCAAGTTTAATAACTGTTATGAATTCCAGTCATAATGACCATCTGAATGGATGGTTTACCATGACTACAGCATATTCCATTTCAACTTTCTTGAGCCATTTTACTTTTTAAATAAACAGAAAATATGCAAATTGCTACCTTCTTGAACACAGATTGTGGTGATGGGGTTCATACATGCTGTGAAAACTTTTGTGAATGCTACTGCCTTGATTTACTTCTGGTTTTAAGTCTTAATTATTAGAGCACACTCCCATTAATATATTATATATGAGTGTAATGCTTATAGCCTCACACCTGTACTATATTACATTGCAATGTACCAGTGCATGCACACAGGTAATTTATCAGCTGGTTTGCAGAGATATAAATTGGTGTGTATCAGTTTGGATTCACTGGCGTCTCATCAAAGTACTGTAGTCAGTTGACATGCATGTTCTTCTACCAGTGAGTGATCAGACATGTTTCTTTGGTTTGGTCTGTTTACTCTGTGCAAATGATTTGAGAAGAGGAAGCAGTCAATCTGTGACCAACTCTTATGTGATACAAAAAAGTGTGGACTCTTTAATACCATGACAACTGAATCTGTAAGGCTCACCTAATTGATAAGAATCCTCAAGTAGCTTTAGCATTTATGTATCTTGGCAATTTTTCCTTAATATTCAAAAGTGTCTAATGCAGAGTTACTTGACATGTTCCAGTCTCCTGTAACTGTTTTGTTACTGAGTGGGAAATAATTAAAGATATGCAGCAGATGATATAAAAATTGGATTTGGAAATGTTCAGAGCATATACTGATGTAGATCTTAATTTCACCATGGCATTTTTCTTTATAATTCATGTTAATAAGTTGACTTGTCCTCTCTGAAAGTTTTTTTTTTTACTATAACTGTTATCCCCCCTCACGCAAACACACACACACACACACACACACACACACACACAAACACACACACAAGCAGGCATGCACACATACGCACACACACACCTTGAATGGTCACTGTTTCCTGTTGTCAAGATGTGGCTAGCCCACCTTTTTATCTGCTATAACTTTGCATTCTGAATGTCGGTAATATCAAAATCCATGTTATATAAAATGTTCCTGAAGATTTTTTGTTTTTCGCTGGTTTATTATTTCAGGAGGAATAGAATTCCATGTCAATGGAGCTATTGTGGAAAAGAAAAAAATATTGTTTCAGAGACTGAAAACAAACCAAGGCCTAATGAAAGTCATTGCACCCAGTTAATGAACCCTTAAAAGTACTGCATCAAAGCTGGTTGCAATTTATTGGCAGGGCAGACATTCAGATAAAATGCTTAAAAGCAATGAAGAGAAAATGAGATTAGTTATTTTAATAACAGGAAGGCAGCTAGCAGTTTTGAGAAGAGTGCAGTTGTGCAGTCTGGGAGCAAGCTATACAGTAATCTACATATTTTATTTAAAGATATTGAGTTTTACTTTTTGAGATTTGCTAAATGCTATTAAAAAGACGACCTAAAATAATTTTATAGGCACAACACCGCTGGTTATATTTCCCATGAAACTTCATTTAGTAATCCTGTGATTTTATATAACAGTTTTAGTTGATAAAGGACATTTTGTTAACTTTGAAATATACACAAAGATAGAATTCTAAGGCTGAATGGGTTAAATATAACTACTAGGCACTTATAAGCCATAGTATGAGACTGGTGTCCTTAAGGGGTCATTAATTTGAGGAGTTAATGAAAGCAAGTATTACCCAATAAAATAAATGTTAGAACTATTAAAATGTAAAACTGCTCCAACTACAGCACTGCCTTGGCCATATGACTATGGTGCTCTGCTCTATGCATAAAAGCTTCTCCAGAAATAGCTACCAGTTTCATCTACGTGTACTCCATGATGTTTTGCACAGTGTGTTATCTTGTGGACATGTCATATCTGCTTATTGCTATGTTTTTTCACATTCTCCTACCATGTAGAGTGTGTGTGTGTGTGTGTGTGTGTGTGTGTGTGTGTGTGTGTGTGTGTGTGTGTGTGTGTGTGTGCTTTATACATATTTTTTCCCTTGTATGCTATTTTTCAGTGTGATTTACTTATATTGCACCTTTTATGGCAACATGGCTACTGCATACTATGTATTTGTCCTACTGCCACATAACATTTCTTTTGCATCCTCTGCATACCATGTATTTGTCCTACCACCACATAACATTACTTTTGCATCCTCTGCACATCTTTGCATCTACCTCTTATCTTCCTGAATTTGCTTAAACTTTTAAGTGCTGTTTACTTCCTATTATGTTGTATTTTGCTGTCAGATATCTGGGCTTTTCTGTTCAGTGCATATTACACATTTTATTCATTCCATGGTATAATATATATTTATTATTATTATTTATAAACAGGAAGGTCCAGTTCAACAGAGCCTGTTTGCTGTTAATGTGCAAGGAGTGAAGTTTCAGCTAGTACAAAAATGGACATAAATCAGCAGTAACAAGCATGTTATTTAGCACATAGGTTAGAACTGCTGAAGTCTGATAGAGCTTTAATTGAGTATTTACCTAAATCAAATACGTGTACACTCCATGCTATGAATTGGTATGATCATACATGCAAACTGGGAAAAACAAAAATATGTCAAGATTGGAAATGAGTGATGTGATGACAATGTAGAGAAGGAGCAATAAGTAAGGGACAGGCGTATGGAAAAGGAAGACCAAAGAGAGAGCTATCAGGAGTCTGAGAGGTGCAGGTTAAAGACGAAGGACTATGCCAAAGAAAAACAACAGCAACATGGGGAGGTATAAGGTGAGGTCTAAAGTTGTTGTTGTTGTATCTTTTGGCTTTTCCTGGTTAGGGGTCGCCACAGCGGAACTCCGGTCCGTTAATGATTGGCAGTAGATTTTTACGTACCGAGTTGCCAGCCCTGATGCACAACCTTCAACGAAGGTACGCCCATTCACGCATGTCTCCACACAGAAGACGCTTTAGCTGAGAATCGAACAGGACATCTTACTGTGAGGCGACAATGCTACCGCAGCACCACCACCGCAGTAAGGTGAGGTCTAAAGTGTGAAGCAATTATTTGATAAGAACAGTAGGACTATGACATGTTCACATCCAAGTCTTCATGCAACAAAGGTTAACGGTTCCAGAATGATCAAGTTGTTAAATTAATATGTTAGAAAGACAAGTAATGAATGATTATATATGCAAAGTTACCTTTTAAAAACACGAGTAAAGCATTTTTGTGGAAATACCAGTTAAGCCTAAAATATGTCTATATATATATGTATAAAGACATTACTTTATCACCTTAAAGTGACAAACAACAGAAATGGAAGTTGAGACGTACCTACCTCTTCAGTGTGCAGTTGGTAGATTGTTGTAGAGGGCTGCATCAGTTGCTGACAGGTTTAGGATGGGAAGCTTGTGGAAAGGCCATTATGGCTCAGATGTTAGTTTGCTTGTTATTTGTTGTATTTTGTATTACTTTATTGCCTTTTTCTATTTTGTATACTGTGATTTGTTTTCTTTACACTGTGTTTTACTTGTATTCTGCTTTTAACTGCATAGTAAAACTTGAAAAGAGACCACAGCTCTGTCTCTTGTGAGTCAGACAGAAATTTTTCCCACCAGGTTACTGTTGTGTTCTTAAACACCACTGCCTTTCTAGTTGCCTGCCCCTAATGTTAATTTGACCGTATATCTCATTTTGTCTCTCCTTATACTGTCTGGTGTGAGTAAGCACAAAATTATCATTTTGTGAAATCACGCCCCTTCAGCTATTTAAAGTTATTGGCCATCCTAGTGTACTCCACAGTACCAGAATACAGAAGTGACCACCCCCTTTCAATCTATCTTGCTGTTTAAAAAAAAAAAAATGACTGTCCACTAAAACTTAACTTTTTCGACAGGGAAACTTAAGTTACCTACTTTCACATCTAACTCCTCTAGTGCACACTGCAGTGTTTAGGCTAAACCATTTTTTTCATCTTACCTTTAAGCAACTATTTAAACAAAAAATACGAATAAAAGGAGCAGAGCGGAAAGCTGAACACCATTTAATAACTGCTTTTGGTACTTTGGCTGTAATGCCTTCAAGGAATATTTTACAATGATAGCAGCAGCTTATTTATATAAACGAGTGAAATAATTAATAGATGAATCAATCAAGTAACATGATTTGTAAAAAATCCCAAGTGCTGATTCCAACACAAATATCCCAACAGGACTTAAAAAGACATTGCACAAAACCATGCCGCATCTCAAACATCTTCTTAATAAACATATATACATAATATTTAAACTTAAGAATCAAATACCAAAATTAACATCTAAATTCAATAGGTTGTTCCCCTATTAAATAGTATATAGGTCAAACCAAAAGGAAGGTCAAATTAAGAATCCTTGAACATTTAAGGGACATAAGAAATGTGAGGCTTGAAAGCCCAGTAGCTCAACACTTTTGTCTGTACATAATATTAGCATTGATAGTTTTTTCTTTAGTGTACAAGCTAGACCTCATGGTGGAGATATCAATGAGAATGATTTCACAAAGAAGTTATTGCATGTGGAGACCAGATTCATCATCAGTTTTGGAACCTTTCACCCTTCGGGATTTAATTTAGATGTTAATTTTGGTATTTGATTCTTAAGTTTAAATATTATGTATATATGTTTATTAAGAAGATGTTTGAGATGAGGCATGGTTTTTGTGCACTGTCTTTTTAAATCCTGTTGGGATATTTGTGTTGGAATCTGCACTTGGGTTTTTTTCTAAATCATGTTAATTGAGTGATTCATCTATTAATTGTTTCACTCATTTGTATAAAATAGCTGCTGCTATCATTGTAAAATATTCCTTGAAGGTATTACAGTCGAGGTACCAGAAGCAGTTATTATTAAATGGTGTTGCAGCTTTCCGCTCTACTCCTTTTGTTTGTATTTTTTGCTCTGTTGTGTGGAGATAAGGTGTGTAGGCTGGTTTTATGTCATTATGTCATTGGAAGGAGCATCAGTGGTTCCTGGAGTGTTTCGATCCCAAATGGATTCTGACATTTACCTGCTCTGATTTTTGGAAGGAGAGAGAAGATAGGTTTGCACTCAATGACCCTTGGCTTATAGGTAATGACAATACCTCTTCTGCTACATATGAGCAACTGGAAAGACTGTTAAAGGAAATTACTCTGTTTTATGACATCATTCTGTTGGAAAAATATATCAACCTGAATATTACACCCAGGGGGGTCAGGGTGGATCATTTGCTGGTGTTTGATTTTTCGGAAGATGAGTCAGACTTCTTTGAAGAGTAGAAGTCTGTATCTTTACAGTGCACTATGGGTTGGCTTAGAATTTTGATCAAACGCAATACAAGAACTCATGAGAAGGTTTGTGCTAATATATTAGAGTTTGCAAGATTCACTTATTACAGAAGTATCCAAGCCTGTGTTTTCCAGCAATATGAGGGGCATTAAAGTACATGTGGCAGATGTAGAAGCAGAGGTGATTGAGAGAAAAAAGAAAAAAACTGTTTAGGGACATCAATGATTATAAAAACTATCTTATTTTTTCTTGGCAACATAAAGTAAGGAGGCGGCATGAGTCTGTGGGTGCCAAGGGGAACAGATCATGCCCATTGCGAGATTCCTCTGTCTCTTCCACTGAGACAACAGCAAACAGCTGAAAGACTTTTATTTTGAAGATCTCAATGTGGAAATTCATATTTCAGTGCAAGCAGCAGGTGTTGATCACCCCAAAAATCCTGTTCAAGGTAAGGGACGAGGAAGAAGAAATCAGGGAAAGGGAAGAAGAAATATGACCCCTTGGTGGGGTCTTGGAAGGACTTTGAAGTAATTTCCAGGACTGTTTTTTTTAGACGGTGTGTATAATGTTGGCAATGATGGCAGACTGAACAGCAGTAGCCGCAATTTGGACAAGTTTAAATATTGTTAATTTAACTGATTTAACTCTATCTAATGAGGCCAGAAATGTGTTATTGAGAGGTACTAAATTTGTCCCTACCCATTTACCTACTCTGGCAGATTTATTATGGGACGTTAAAAGGTTTTGCGGAAAACTGCATCTTAAGAGTGTTTTTTTGCAGATAAACAATCTTGTAACATTGTAAATGATGGGGAAGGGGGTGATTCTTTGTTGGGCATATCTATTTATGTTAATCCTTTTTCTGAAATGTTTGATTCTTTTGATGAATCCAACAAGGTTTGTGAAGATGTTTCTGTCAGTGATTTTGAATATGTAACGGACTATGGAAAGTTGAGTGTTCCAAAGGTACCTTATGTCAGTACTCTTTCACCACCTAAAACCTCTGTGATAATTAATATGTTTGAAATGGTGCTTTGCAAACAAGTGGAAGTGGAATTTTTTAATTTTATAAGGAAGACCAAACAATTTAATTTGAACAAAAGGGAGTGGATTGCTTTGAAACAATTGCGCAGTTTAAATGATCAATATGTTTTTACACAGGCTGACAAAGGGGGTAAGTGGGTGATTATGTTTAGGAAGGATTACAACAGAATGGCTTATGACTTACAGTCTGATAACAAGGTATATCAGAGATTACATATGAGTCCCTTGTTGGAATACAACTCCCTATTATTGGAGAACCTTGAGAGGGGAGAACAGTTGGGGTTCATTTCTTCTTTGGATGTGAAAAGGATTTTTATTAAAAGTCTTAGGAATGCCAACATTTTTTGTTATACCAAAATTACACAAGAGTCTGACAAAACCCCAGGGAGCCCAAGTGTGTCAGGCGTGGGGGTTATTTACAAAATGTTAGCATTTTTTTTTATTCCTGACTTAAGATTCACCTGTCTAGGGTAAATCTCACATTAAAAACACTAAAGAGTTGTTGGACTGCATGGGGAACATCGAATGGCAGGATCATTTTTATTGGGCTTGTGTGGACATTAAGTTGTTATACACTAACATCAGCATTAAACAGGGTTTGGAAGCCATTTTTAAAATGTTAGGTGAAGGACCCCTAACCTGCTTTATTGGGCAGCTATTAGAATTTTCTCTTACGCATAATTTTTTGTTTTTGGCAAGGAATATTTTTTGCAGATAGATGGCACTGCCATGGGTGCATCATTTGCTCCTTCTTACACTATTTTGTTCATGGCACACTTTGAGAATTTGTTTGTATATCCTAAAAGAGTTTTTTTCTGGGAAAGTCATAATGTATAAATGATACATACATGATTTAATTTTTGTGTGTAGGGGTGATTCTAAAGAATTTGATATTTTCATGGAGGTTTTGGGTAAGAATTCCTGTGGTCTAGAATTTACTTATTGGACCCATGGGTGAATTATGCAATTTCTTTATGTTGAGCTATATGTGGGTGTTAATGGCAAGTCACAATTCAGACCATTTCATAAAGAAACTGCCGTCAATAATTTTCTGGAGGTAAACAGTTCTAATCCACCACATTTAATAAATTCCCTTCCATATGGGGAATTCAAACATATTTTTATCAATACATCTGAAAAGAACCAATTGGGAATATAATTTGCTATATCAAACATAGATTACTTGATGGGGTTATTCTTATAAGTGTATCCATGAGGCCACTAGTAAGGTTACAGGAGAAACTGAGTATCGTAATATCCATTGTCTTAGAAGTTATGATAGGAAAATGGATAGTATGATGTGTAGTAGGAATAAAGGACATTTTTTGTGAATACATTTTCCCCTTTTTCTTGATATTCTCAGAGGGTTAGTAAGCAATCTATGGCCTGTTATTAGTGAGGATGCTATGTTGGGCAAGCTATTCCTAGAAAGAGTTACATTTAGAGTTACATTTTCTTATGGGAGGTTTTTTAATCTCAAAGAACTGTTGAACTTGAGTGCATAAACAGGAAATTGGTGAGGTGGTTTCTTTCCCACATGGTAAGTGTAAAGTTTGCAATAAAGTAAAGAATTTAAATGGGACATTTATTAATGGAAATAAATTTATGGCTAGGTGTCATTTTGACTGTGGTTCTTATAGTGTGGTGTACATTTTGGGTTGTGGTTGTTCCCCTAGTAAATAGTATATAGGTTAGGCCAAAAGGAAGGCCAAATTAAGAATCCTTGAACATTTAGGGGACATAAGAAATGTGAGGATTGAAAGCCCAGTAGCTCAACACTTTTGTTCTGTACATAATGTTAATGTTGATAGTTTTTTTCTTTAGTGTACTAGCTAGACCTCATGGTGCAGATATCAATGAGAATGATTTCACACAGAAATTATTGCGTTTGGAGACCAGATTCACCATCAGTTTTGGAACCATTCACCTTTCAGGACTGAATTTAGATGTTAATTTTGGTATTTGATTCTTAATATTACGTATATATGTTTATTAAGAAGATGTTTGAGATGAGGCATGGTTTTGTGCACTGTCTTTATAAGTCCTGTTGGGATGTTTGTGTTGGAATCTATGCTTGAGGGTTTTTCTAAATCATGTTACTTGATTGATTCATCTATTGTTTCACTCGTTTGTATAAATTAACTGCTGCTATCATTGTAAAATATTCCTTAAAGGCATTACAGCCGAGGTACCAGAAGCAGTTATTATTAAATGGTGTTGCTTTCCGCTCTGCACCTTTTATTTATATTTTTGCTGTGTTGTGTGGAGATAAGGTGTGGAGGCTAGTTTTGTGTCTTTAAGCAAGACCACCAGCTACTGAAGAGACCACATTCTGCCTCTCAGTAGTCATCTTGGGATTAGTGCTTTTGTTTTCTCCTGGTGAGAGAAGGAGTGCAGTTACATTATTTCCTAGAGACTGCTGATCACCAGAAAGCTTAATAACTGCTTTATAGGTGACATCTTGGAATCTGTGCTTATATTCTGATCCTGGTGAGAGTAGGAGAAGAGTGCATTGATTCCTGACTCTTTCTGGTTGGAGAGTGAGTGTCTGTGCTTAATATACCTGATTGGTTTGATTGCTATTTGAGGCATCTACCAGAAAAAGGCTAGATGCCTGCAGACCCTTGCATCATCTGGGACAAGACTGTTGATCACCAAACAGGCTGTGGTCTGCTTCTCTTCTTGGGATTGGTGCTAACATTTTGCTTCTGGTGAGAGAAGAAGCAAAGGAGTATTGTATCCCAACAGAGTGAAGCTGTGGTGAGACCAGCATTAGTAGTAGGCAGGCAGTAGCCATTCATGTGACTCCCCTCTTTTCATCATTCCTGACAAGCTAATTCTTTATTTTTCAGTAAGTACTGCTTGATTTCTTTCTAACTTCAGAATATCTGCCTAAATATGTCATCCTTAAATTTTCAGGGTCTTCTTATTAGTTACCCCTCAAGAGTTTGGCAGTGCTCTGTACAGACTCAGACCCGTTGAGTGACATTTTTCCTGTAAAAGTAATATATAAGGAAACAGCAGCAGTACTTAGTAATAATGACTATCCCTCCTGGCATGTCTAGAGTTCAGTTCCCTGTGCTTTCTCCTATTAAACTGGTGAACTTGGGCATTCTGAGGCAGTGTAGCAGCTGCCTCATGTACAAAGACAACCATCTCCTTGTACCTCCCAACACTGAGACTTGTGAGAGATGCACTTATATATCCAAACTGGAAGCCATGCACTCCCAAGCCAAGACTGGAATAGCTGGTCAAGAGGAGAAGGTCAACATCTGCACCACACCACATGCTACACATAGTCGTCCAGAACACCCACCATCATAGCTCTCACATAAAAACACAAACCACACACCCACCTTCGCGGAGGTTCTCAATAGAACTCTACCCAAACAGCAGAGACCTCCAAGGCAGAAATGCACTCGACCACCATAACACAACACAAACCACAAGACACATAGCTCACCTACACAGTGTGCCCCTCAGCCTAAGCCCCTAAAGCAAAACAGCTTGCCCAGTACACTAATCATAGGTGACTCAATAGTGAGGCACACTGATGTCCCACTCACTAGGTTGAATAAGGAGAAGGTAACAGTCAGCTGTCTATTAGGTGCCAGAATCATGACACATGACACGTGCACTCAGGTCACTCCACAACAAGTACAAGTATGACTCTGTCACTGTCCATGTGGGTGTGAATGACCTGAGACACACCTCCCTGGACTACATGAAAAGAGACATGGAGGAGCTCTGGGATTATGTTGCCCAGGCAGGTATGACCCAAGCCCTGAGCAGCATCCTACCATCGCCCAGAATAATACCACAGTACAAGCAGAAAATGATTGACTTCAACAATTGACTAAGTTTCTGGTGTCATTCTAAGGGGATCCAGTATCTGTCTGCTTGGGATGACATGATTGACAGACCTCAATGCTTTGCCAGAGATGGCCTGCATCTCTCACACCTGGGTTTCCGGGTATTGGCTAAGGCTCTTGCCTGCCCTATAGTGCCTTTTTTAGGCGATGTTCCAAAGACCAAATTACCACCATAACAGCTATAAATAAATGCAATCTGAGGGTCATGCTGTCAATGCTAGAAGTCTAAATCTCAAGATGCACTTGCTTGAAGCACTCCTCAAAATGGAGAACATCGACATTTGTGCTGTAATGGAGACCTGGTTTAAAGCAGCAGAAACCACCCCTGCACTACCAGGCTATGCCTCATTCCACACATTTTGGCCCCAGAACATGGACCAAAGCTCCAAACGCGGTGGTGTCTCCATATTCATCAAGGATATGCACACCTCCAGACTAGTAGTCCAGCATAATGCATCTGAGATACTTCAGGTACAACTAATATTGGGTAAGATGGTGATTCAGGTCGTAGCCTGCTATAAGTCCCCAACTATGTCCCAAGACTCTCACTCCACATTCCTAAGCACCATGGAAAGTATTAGGGTCTGACCCAACACTCTCATACCAGGTGACTTCAACTACCCCTCCATCAACTGGGAAAACTACTCATGCACCAATACACTGGCCCAATGATTCCTGGAATTCATCAGTTCCAATGACCTGGACTGGCTCATTCTTACCCCCACTAGAGAAAGCAACACCCTTGACCTGGTTATGGGCAACTATTGCTCTACACCAACAGTCAATTCCTCCCTGGTTAGATGCAACCACAAACTAATCACTATGGAAATCCACATCTCACCCACACCCCCTGCAAAGGTAATCACCATGAAAAACTTCTCCAAAACTGACTTTGGGCTCCTAAAAACAGAGATGGCTTACTTCAAGGCACCCATGTCAATGGAAAATAGATGCATGACTGCCAAATCATACACCAATGCACTGTACGAACACGTACATAAATGCATGGAACTAGCCATACCCAACAGAACCAAGACACTCTCCTCCAAAAAAAGGAAGCCAATCTGGTGGTCTCCTGCCATTAATAAACTCTACAACAGAAGGAATAAACTGTTGCAGAAAAGGGTGAAGTCCCAGTACTGGAAAAACTCCCTTATTAGCCTCAACAAAAAGTTGAGATCCCTCATTAAAACCTCTAAAGCCAGCTATGAAGGCAAAATTGCAGCAGACACTAAAAACAACCACAAAGCCTTCTATAGTTATATCAAAAATCTCCACGGCAATACCCAGGTTTGCTCTGAGTTCCTGCACAATGGTACCTCCTATACTGAGCCAACAGATATTGCCAACATAGTGGCTGACAGATTCAGTGCCAGCTTTAGCCCTCTAAAGGACCAATCATAATACTGGAGGAATGCCAGGCACCCAGCATTACTGCAACACAGGTTAAAACTGCATTGTCCAAGGCCAAGAATACAGCTTCCATGATAGGGTTGGGAGGGTGGCCTAATGGTTAAGGTGCTTGCTGCTACACAAAACACGAGGTGGGTTTGAGTCTCACAAGGGATAATTGGTTAGGCTTAAAATGGCTCGCAAGGGCAGTTAGCTTAGTACTAACCTATGAACCTAGATCCTATAACCTATGGGACCCAACAATATCCCTGGATGTGCTCTACATGAACTAAAATTGAACTGGCACCATATCTGTGTGCCCTGTTCAATCACAGCCTCACCTCAGGCTTTGTCCCTACTGAATGGTGCACTGCTGCACTCATCTCTCTCCATAAAGGGGGAGTGACTACAGACCCTGGGAATTATCGCCCCATTAGCCTGAAGAGTCTGATATGTAAGGCTATGGAGCACATCATCATGGACCCAATTAACAAGGATATAAGGAATCTCCAAACTCTAGATCCCACGCAATTTGGTTTTGTGAAAGGTAGATCATGCCTGCTCAACCTGGTTGACTTCTTTGAGTCAGTCATCAGAGCTGTGGATGAGGGGAAGGCAGTTCATACAGTCTACCTTGATCTGGCCAAGGCCTTTGATACCATTCCTCACTCAGGAATTATTGATAAACTCACCAAACTAGGCATCAACCCCTATATTACTAGGTGGGTTGCAAATTGGTTCACAGAACCCACAGTGTGAAAGTAGAGGACTCCAAGTCAGACTGCTGACCAGTCACGAGTAGAATCCCACAGGGATCAGTCCTGGGTCCTCTCCTGTTTGGGATCTACTTCTCAGAAGTCCAGGCCAACACGGAGGGACTGTGTCTGATCAAGTTCCCAGATGACTGCAAGCTGGGAGCCATTATTAACTCCCCAAGTGATGTAGACATCTTACAGAAAGGCCTCACTGAGACCAATGACTGGTGTTGAAACCATAGCCTTAAGCTTAATGCCAAAAATGCGTCGTCATCCCCTTCGGGAAAAACTCAGTTCCCACTAATCACCACATTGATGGGAGTCCACTGAACACTGAAGACGTTATAAGAGATTTGGGGACACAGGTTGACAGCAACCTCTCCTTTGACCACCACATTGCCACTGTGGTCAGAAAGTCCTTCTATGTGGCACATCTCATTACCAAGGGTTTTGCATCCAGGAAGAAAGAGGTCATCATCTCTCTCTCTCTACTCTTCCCTCATTAGGCCAGTCATGGAGTATAATGTCCCATTTGGCATGTACCGTACTATACACATGCAACAGCTGGAAAGGCCACAAAAGTACCTCATGAAGAAGATCCTAGGCCTTAAGCACGTCGTATATGTACAGACTCAAAAAAACTCCAGCTATTCTCTGTCTCATATCGCCTACTTAGAGGTGATCTCTGCTTGACTTACAAAGCAATGTCTGACCCAGCTGTGTTAGAAATGCCACATCTAAAGAAATCCCAGTCCCTCCGCACCACACGCTCCAGAGACCTCAATCTCATTACCACAATCAACAGAACATGCTGGAGGGACAGGTTCATAACCCAGAGACTGCCCATGTTCTGGAATAGACTTCCATACATGTCAAACAAAGCACCTCACTAGCCCTCTTCAAGAGAAATCTTGATGAGTGGATGGGAAGTTCACCCCAGGGATCACTCCAGTGGCTCTACTTGATAATGGCACCAGTAACTAATGGTGGCATGATTCCAACAAATTCTGGCTAGGCTTATAAATGCCTTCGGGCAGATAGTCTAGTACCTACCTATGAATCTATGATGCCAGGGCACTTCTATGGAGTAGGCTAGTAAAGGCTTCAGGGCCATTAGGCTAGTACACACCTATGAGCCACTTATGAACCTATGTGAGTAGGTAGCTACTGTATGAATGAACTGATGAGTGATTATCTTGTATTACTAGTGAGTGAGATATCAAAGAGGAGTTTGGACACCCTGTTCCCTAGGGCATTTCTGTAGTAAACATCACAGTAGGTGACAAGTCATAATGATTTACTAACATAGCTCCAATGCATTTTTGTAGTGATTAACCGGAGAAGAAGATCTGGGACAGCTGTCAGCACTACATTGACAGGATATATAATGTGGGACAAGACTATATAATTTCATATGACTGAAAGGGGCTTGGGTATTTATTCCTGAGTGGACCATTATGATCTCATAGACATCAAACTCCTTCATCCCCAGTGAGCCAGTTCATTGTTCTCCATCCCTTAACATCTGAAGCTGTCAAATGGGATGGCTGAGAACCAAGAAGTGCAGCCATCACCCTATGAGATCAGTGCATATTATTTTTTGATGTTCCTAGCCCCCCCCCCCCCCACAATGGCTGGCAGCATGGTATTATACCTGGTATTCTAAAGCTGTGTGAGTACATGTATCTGCACATCCATGATGCTTTGCAACAGTGGCACTATACTCTGACATCCTTGATGCTTTGTAGGATTGGCACAACAGTCTGACATCCATGATGCTTTGTAGCAGTGGCACTGTACTCTGGCATCCATGATGCTGTGTAGGAGTGACAATGCATTCTGCAGTGGGATCACATCTCCTGAGTCCTTCCTCCAAGTGGCTCACCAACAGTGGAATGCTGCTAACTTTCTCTTTCTAGGACAGGAAACCACCATTACCCACTAACTCCTCCCTTTCATTGTCTGACTCTCTCAGTGATTCTTCTGATTGAACTCAGGCCATCTGAGGTGCAGTCAGGGCCTAAACCTCTGTGCCACAGAGCCAGCCTTGG
This sequence comes from Protopterus annectens, assembly GCF_019279795.1. Lineage (NCBI taxonomy): Eukaryota > Metazoa > Chordata > Ceratodontiformes > Protopteridae > Protopterus > Protopterus annectens. The sequence continues at coordinate 695,262,090 of NC_056733.1, forward strand.
GTGTGGGATGTATTCAGCACATTCAGGATAGGGGGCCTTACAAGCATGCAGTGTGAGATTTGTCTTGATGAAACTACACATGGCCAGAGGTTTTTATGGTATACTTGGGCCAGAAATTTCATTATTTGCCTGCATTGCATGTTTTCCTGTTTTCTCATACATTTACTCTTTTTTTTGCCCTAGATGTTTATTTTCACGCTGATGGTATACTGCAATGTGCTAACTATATTAGATGTTTCACTTACAGGTTTTGGGGTTGGCGTACTAGTTAAAGTGGTTATCCCAAAGACAGAACGTACAGGGTATGATTCTCACCTTTGGTCACTGCCTGATTATTGGTGAAGCGTGTAACAGTTTGGAGACTAATTTGCCCAGTGTTTACCATTGAACAACATTAAAATATATAAATATGGGTCCCCTACAGAAGACCGACAGGTCACAACACCGACACCCACATCACCGACACCAAAAGCCCAACACATGAAATACCAACAATGGGGAAACGGTAAGTCTCCATAGTGCGGAATGGAAATATTTCCATTCCTGCACTGTAGTGCGATCTCGGAGTTGGTAAAGTTACGAAGGGTGTGGGGGGCCATTTTTCTGCAGTAGCACTGTTGTCAGTATTTCGTGTGTCGGGCTTTTGGTGTCGGCGATGTGGGTGTCAGTGTTGTGAGCTGTCGGTCTCCTGTAGGGGCTATATATATAGATATATATATATATATATATATATATATATATATATATATATATATATATATATATATGTATATACTTGGAACCTAGAAATAATATTCCTCAGTGAAAACTTTTAAGTATTTTTTTTAGTTTTTAGATAAAGTTTAAATTCTTATTTTGTTATTTTTATACTTTTTTGAGTGATTCTATAATTCAGAAGCAGGAGGACTGTGTTCAGAAATTATTCAACTCTGAATTGTTTAAAGATTTGCTGTATGTACATTTTTAATAAATTTAACTTTGCATCTGAGGTCATTGCCAGCACAAATGTTTTGATTTTTTTCAAGATTTAGTGGTCTCAGAGTATAATATAATTAGTAAAACAGAACAGTGGCAGTAGTGATAGGACATTACCCATTGTGCCCGCGCGCGCGCGCGCGCACACACACACACACACACACACACACACACACACACACACACACACACACACACACACACACACACACACACACAATTATGGTAATCATTACTGGCTAGTTTTTCTGCCCCTCTGAAGCAGTAATAACTGAGAAGTAGTTTGGGGCAGTTTTGACTGCAAGGGAAATGTTACAGTTAATGGTCATTGTCCAGAACTGTTCTGCAAGCTGGTGTCAAGGGTCATTGTGAACATTTAAGAACTATGTTGTTGATATTTATTAGGTTATAGGTTCATAGGTAGGTACTAGGCTATCGGCCCTAGGGCCCATACAAGCCTAGCCAAAAAATGTACCCTGGCTTTCGCCACCCAAGAAAATTATTTTCCTGTGCCCCTGTCGAGCAGAGCCACAGAAGTGATCCCCGGGGTGAATTTCCCATTTCCCATCCAATCATCAAGATTTTTCTTGAAGAGTGCTAATGAGGAGCTCTGTTTGACATAGATAGGTAGTCTGTTCCAGAGTATGGGAAGTCTCTGGGACAGGAATCTATCCCTCCAGCATGTTCTGTTTATTGTGGTGACAAGGTTAAGGTCCCTAGAGCGTGTAGCTCGGAGGGATTGGGATTTCTTTAAGTGGAGCATGTCCAACAGCTCTGGGTTTGACATAGCTTTGTATGTTAGGCAGGGATCGCCCCTGAGTAGGCGATATGTGATGGAGTAAAGCTGTAGCTTTTTGAGACGGTCTGCATAGGGCATCTGTTTGAGGCCAGTAATCCTCTTTGTGAGGTATTTCTGTGGTCTTTCCAGTTCTTGTAGATGTCTTGTGAGGTACATACCAAAAGGGGCATTGTACTCTATAATGGGTCTAATGAGTGATGAGTAGAGGGGAACAATGACCTCTTTTTTTCTGGATGAGAATCCTTTTGTGATGAGATGAGCCACGTAGAAGGATTTCCTGACCACTGTGGCAATGTGATTATCAAAGGAGAGACTACTGTCCACCTCTGTCCCAAGGTCTCTTATCACATTTTTGGCATTAAGTAGACTACCAGCTATGTGGTAGTTCATGGGTACAGAGTTTACAATACACTTTTTGGCATTGAGCTTCAGGCCATGGCTTTGACACCAGGTATCTGTCTCAGTGAGGCCCTTTTGTAGTTTGTCCACATCGTTAGGAGTTTTGATTATGGCTCCTAGTTTGCAGTCATCTGCAAACTTTGTTAGCCAAAGACCTTCTGTGTTGGCCTGCACTTCAGAGAAGTAGATACTAAACAGGAGAGGACCCAAGACTGAACTCTGGTACTACACTTGTCACTGCTCTGATGTCGGATTTGGAATCCGCTACTTTCACAGTGTGGGTTCTGTCCGTGAGCCAGTTGGCAACCCATCTTGTGACATAAGGATTTATACCTAGTTTAGTGAGCTTATCTATAATTCCAGAGTGGGGGATGGTGTTGAAAGCCTTGGCGAAATCTAGATAAGCTGTGTGAACCATTTTACCCTCATCTATGGCTTTGGTGACTGCTTCAAAGAAGTCAATCAGGTTTAGGAGACATGATCTGCCTTTTACAAATCCAAACCTTTGGGACCAGAGTTTGGAGATTACCAATGTCTTTGTTTATGAGTTCCATGATGATAGGTTCCATGGCCTTGCAGACCAGGCTTGTCAGGCTAATGGGGCAGTAGTTCCCGGGGTCGATCGTGGCTCCCCCTTTGTGGAGTGGGAGAACTGCTGCGGTGCACCATTCAGTGGGTACAAAGCCTGAGGTGAGGCTATGATTGAACATGGTACTTAGGTAGGGTGCCAGTTCATTCTGTAGTTCATGTAGAACGCAGCCTGGGATATTGTCAGGTCCCATGGATGCTGTGTTCTTGGCTTTGGAGAGTGTGTTTTTTACCTGTGCAGCCATGATTATAGGAACTTTGCATTCTTCCGGTATAGAGCTGGGCCCTCTAGGGGGTGAGAGGGGGGAAAAGTTAGTACTGAACCTATCTGCTAGGATGTTGGCAATATCAGTTGGTTCTGTATATTTAGTGCCATTATGCTGTAACTCAGAGCAGATCTGAGTGTTCCCATTTAGATTCTTGACATAGCTATAGAATGCTTTGTGGTTGTCTTTAGAGTCAGTGGCAATTTTGTTTTCGTAACTAGCTTTGGAGGATTTTATGAGGGATCTCAGCTTCTTACTGAGGTTGACCAGCGCGTTCCTCCAGTCATAGGATTTTACTCGTTTTTGCAACAGTTTCTTTCTTCTGTTGTAGAGTTTGTTTTTGGCAGAGGACCACCAGATTGGCTTCCTTTTTTTGGAGGATAACATCTTGGTTCTATTAGGGATAGCATGATCCATGCACTCGTGTAAGTGCTTATAAAGTGCATTTGTGTAGGATTTGGCAGTCATACCTCTATTGTCCGTCTGCATGGGTGTCATGAAGTTTGCCACTTCTGTCTTAAGAAGTGTGAAGTTGGCTTTTGAGAAGTTTTTTACGATGGTTTCCCTAATTGAGGCTGGGGGTGGGATGTGGATGTCTAGGCTGATTAGCTTGTGGTCGGATCTGACCAATGAGAAATTGACCTCTGGTGTGGAACACCGGTTTCCCATGTTGGTAATGACTAGGTCTAGGATATTGCTGCCCCTGGTGGGGGTGTGAATAAGTTGATCCAAGGTGTTGGAATTTATGAATTCTAGAAAACGTTGAGCAAAAGATTTGGTACATGAGTAGTTTTCCCAGTTAATGGTGGGGTAGTTGAAATCGCCCATTATTAGGGTGTTGGGTTGTACCCTAATACTTTCCAGTGTATCAAGAAATGAGGAGTGTGAATCCTGGGGCATGGTGGGAGGTCTGTAGCAAGCTACAATTTGGATTGCGGTCTTGCCCTATAGTTTTTGACTGTCATTACAATACATGTAAGGGATTTTGTGGTTGACAGCAGCCAAATTTACATAAGAGATTTAAACTGACCTTGTTTATATTATTAATGAAAAAAATACAAATTAAAATCAAACAAAAACAATTCCGGAGATTAATACAGCTGTACAGGAGAATGAAACTGCAACAAAAGCATACATTTTAGAAAAATTTCTAAAAGGATTTTTTCTATGAAGTGTCTATGGATATCAGGTTTTACAGTATGTCTGCTGATATTCTATTGTGCAATTATTTTAGAACATCTGGTTTCTCTGTAGTCAGTGTAATTAAATAATAAATACATCAACATTAGATTCCATTTACTGCAAACAGCTTATTTTAGTGGGTAGCACTTTCATTAGTTTTTTTTACAGGAATGCTTATGACCTTTAAAATACTAATACTGTTTAGACTGTGTACTCCACAATCTCAGTGAACAAAATGACTGTGTCTCCTAGATATTTAGTATGTGGTTATCACATTTAGACAGATTTTCATCTTAGATCTGAAATGGAAACATTATTACACCCAAATAGTAAAGATATAATCAAAATTAATTACATTTAATATAGTCAAATATGCTCCATTTGAGCTCCAGTTTTATCTTAAACTGTTCATAAGCATTAACTTGCAGAGTACTGTGTTTCTAATTAGATTTATATAGATATTTGTGTTATTTTAGTATATAATCAGATTTTAAGGCCTGACTGAAGCTAAGTGGGATAGCTGTGCATTTTATTTTTTCAGTAGACAGAAGGTATAATTGAAAATCTAGCTCGACTTACAACAGTGCTGTTCTGTATTATTATCACTTCTATAAGCAAACTCTTTTCAGTCTGTTTACTCTGAAAGTAAAGAAAATTAGTAGATGCCGTCTGAAATTCTGAGCTTGAAACTGATGTCAAATTGCTAAAATTGTTTAATTTAATTATACTTCTTATTACATTGGTTTAACTTCTGGACAGGTCCCAGCTGGTGGCCTAGGATGGTGTCCACCTTGAGTATTTATATAATAGGTGACATTTTGAAATACAGTTTTATTTCTATTAATGTATTTTCTGGGTTTACATGATTTTTTATTATTAGCATACAACAGACATGCTTTAATTAGTTATCATGACTGGTTATATCGTTTGAAGTAAATGCTGTTGGAACTAGATAATACAAGGCGGCTCCTCTAGGTAAATGTTGATATGTGCAGTTTAAACACTGCCATTCCATAGTCTGTGATGACTTGGAGAAGAGAGAGTGACAAAATGTTCTGTGTTACATGAACTACAATGGCAACAGAGACGACTTTCTTTAAAGTTATCTGACTAACCAGAAACATAATAAAGCACAGGCCTGCAAAAGGGGGGCAAGGGGCTACTGATTTGTAAAGGTTCAGTATTTAGCCCTCCTTGAGGGTATCACATTGAGGATGTGGCTAACTGTATCATATTCACATGAAATGGTTTAATAAGGTACTAACTGTATTAGATGTTTAATATACAGATAAACTAGTATTGCTACCCATCTCTTTGTGTTTGTCTGTGGCAGTAGATTTTAATTCCTGAACATTCCTTAGTTGGGTACTTGGAGCTACTATAATACAAAAAGCCAAGTTACTACACCTCTTCACATAGTATTACTGTCAGGCATATCAAAATGCATTCTGAGTGTACCCACGTTTCCAGATTCTTTAACATTTAGCTACAAATATTACTGTATTATGAAGTTAATGATCATATCTGTCATGCCAGAACTGTAATGGGCTGGGCAGGTGATGTGTCTGCAGCAAGAATCATTTATAGGTAGTCGCCAATGCTACACATATGCGGCAGGTATTAACAGCGTTCAGTCTGATTTTTCCTTTTTTTTTTTGTCTTGCTCTCATCATGTGGTAGGCACAAAGATGAACACATTGTAATAAGATATCAACCAATATTTAATAACATGAGAAAGTAATCCTTTGAAATTGTTACACTGGGACAATGATTTGCTTAATGCTTCACTTTTTGTGATCAGTATTTTGAGTTTCAGAAAGGAATGCTCACTCACTTAATACCATGCACATGATGGATTCTGGGGGAAATAAATGACATTTTAACAAACACATAGACTGTAAGGTAGTGGCATGACTAGAATGTCTGAAATTCTGGCTTTATCTAGAAAATACATTTTGAGCTTGGGGTCATCTTGACTACTGAGAATTGCACTTAATTTCAGCCGTTTTTTTAGCAATACTTGGTATGCACGTATAGACATTGCAGGTGTATATTCCATGCATTTTTGGGTATCCTGGAGTGCTGCAGGTTTGAATTATTGAACTATACTAGAATTTCTGCTAGAATGTGTTCTATATAAATGAGTGTGTGTGTGTGTGTGTGTGTGTGTGTGTGTGTGTGTGTGTGTGTGTGTGTGTGCGCGCACTAGCGCATGCGCAGAGGTATAAGCAAGTGTGTTTGTGTATATTAGTAAAACTCTGTTTTGCAGCTTAGTTTTTGATACAGGACATGTCACATTGAAAACCTACCTCGTTAAGTTTCAGGAAGTTGGCTGATGTGCTTGACAGCCCCAGAGATGAGATCAGATGACCTTAAGAAGTCAAATGGCAGCTGTGGTGGTTAATTGAAGAGGCACTTCTAGCATACTTGCATGCTTTGTATTTCAGTTGGGGACATCTGCCAGGAGTACAAAAGAAAAGTGTACACTAGCAGTCCCAAGAAACCTACTCATAGTGGGAATGATAAGAAACTTAATAATGTATTTCTCTATGGACTTTGAGGTCAATTGCAGATTAGCAGCAAAAAAAAAAAAAAAAAAAAAGGAGAGAAAGAAAAGGAGTCAGGGAGTTGAAGTAATACGTATGCAATGATTCCATATTGTTTTCAAGTTTATTACTGTTAATGCTGGAAAAATGTAGATGATCTCGGTTTTCCCACTCAGCTCTTTTTTTACTCTTATACTAAGTAGAGTTAAAGTTCCAGACTGTAAATAATGTTAATACTTTGAAAAATAATAACAAAACTACTACACTGAACTTATGCACAAAATAACTTTGTCCTGATATATATATATATATATATATATATATATATATATATATATATATATATATATATATATATATATATATATATATATAGCTGAATAGTTTGTTTTACCAGAGGTATAACGGAAATGAATGATCAACCTTTTGCAAGCCTAAAAATTCAGCTTTGAACTTTGGCTAATGATTAAGAATACAGATTAAGGCTGACTGTGGAATTTATGACTATATAACACAACGTTCAAAAACTGAATTATTTTTACAATGTATGGAATATGAATAAAATGTGTAGATACTCATGTAAAATTACTATACTTTCCCTTTTTGTGTGGGTGTGGTGGTGATGGCAGGGAACTGGAGCTTAGGTGTTTATAGTAATGCCAGAGAAGAGACAGAGCAAGGAGTGTTGTTCTCTTGCAGTGGGACTGGGCAGTGAAAACATGAGATGAGAGACCACTAGAGATTTTAGTTAATTTAGCAGTCAATAAATACATATGGAAAATAAATAAATGGATTTGAAGAATTACATGAAGTTGCAGATAGTAATATATATGGTAGTATAACAGCATTAAACCATGATTTGCAAAATGCACAGTAACTATAAACAGCAATTTACTACAGCTTTGTATATGACAGCACTGTTTAAGTGGGACTTTGGACCAGTTAATAATGATCTTTTTTACTTATGGACAGTGAAAGGAATAAGGGAAAGATGTGCTCTTAGATAAGTTATTATATTTATACCACTAATTAGACATTCACCCTTTATTTCCTGGAACAGGCACTATGCATTTCAAAATGCAGACACTGAGAGAGTGTTTGCTAACTCTTCATAGCTAATACTGCAGATGAAGAAGGAGAATTTAGCATCACACAGTTTAACATGTATTGGCAGATAGATGACTGCCATATATTTTTAGGTTTTGTAAAAGCACATGGCCAGTAGGCTATCAAAGACCTTGATGTCCTAAATCCCATGTTGGGACTTGCAGTTGCCCATATAGTGAAAGAGATATTAGTTTTCTGTTTATGAAATCCATGTATTTAGTACAAAAACAAACAAATACAATCCATAATGTGAAACATATCACCTTCATATCTCAGCGGATTTAGAAAGGAAATGGTTTTCTTCAAACATCTATAGAAAATCTACATTTTCAAACTCTTATTTACACTTCTCTAGCTGGCACCCAAGGCACCAGAAAAAAACGATCATTAAGGGCCAGCTAGTTTGGATAATGAAAATGGATTCTGAATTGGATACATTTTATGTTGAGTGTGATGTGGTAATGGACATGTTTCATAAAACGGAGCTACCCCAAAGGTTTTTTAAAACAAAGTAAGGATGAAGTAGTGTATAAAAGAAATAATGGTATATATCTACCTACTTTATGTTCAAATAGTATAATAGCAGATCATACAGAAAGTTTGAGGAAACCTTTAACATACAATGATGGTAATAGTAATAAAAAAAATTTATAACCACATATACTCTGAACAGTAAAAGTATAGGTGATTGGAAGTTATTTTTGTCACATAGAGATTTATCCAATAAAAATAGGAGATAAACCATATGCCACATATAAAAAGGACAAAGCATTTAAAACATACTTAGAATATAATGATAATTCTGAAAATGCAACCAGGAGATGTGCAGAAGGTATTTTCAAATGTGGTTGCTGTTCACAGTGTTCTAGGAGTAGCATAGCTGACAGTTTTATTATAACAGTCAATATGCATAAGATTGATGGTCATTTTTCTTTTTTCTTTTTTCACAGAATGTTGTTTATCTTTAGCAGTACCATTTATGACCCACATTTTATTTTGGCAAAACCTCATGGAGACTAAAGCAATGTATTTATGAACACCATTTGGACATTAAAAATTGTAAAATTACCAATGCTTTATACAAACGTGATTGTATTTAACACATTCCTTCAGTTTTTTAGTGGTTGAACAAGTAAAGTGAATCTCAGGGTAGGATTATAAATGAGCATCTAGATAAATGTGAGTTCAAATGGCAACTTAGATTAAATGCCATGAGCGACCCTGGGTTAAATTAATCTTGTTCAATTAATTTTCTTTTAAAGTTAAAATATTATAATGCTTTATAGTTTTATAATTAGTTTCAAGTTTTAAGTAAGTCTTAATTAATTAATTGGATAGTGATTTTTAATGGCTGATTGTTGTCATCTGATTTTTTCTGAATTTTTACTGATTGTATTTAAATGTATTTTTTATCTGGATAAGTGTTCTGATGATGTTCTGAGCAATGTATGGAACAAGCAGTTTATGGAACGAAAGCACTCAACCCAATAAAGGAAATTTTGGAAATTTGATTGCCGCTTTGTGCACTATAACAAGTTTTTGTTTCTTTGGTTTAAATTTATTGACGTTTTATTAATTTCCTCTTCAGAAAATTTATTTTAAAGCTAGGAGTGTTATGTTTTAAGGATTGCCATGGGACTGCAATATACTTTTAAACGGAGCACTCATTTTTTTCTGTCAGTTTAATAGTAATGGAGAAATTGTGTTTATTTTTTTCTTGGTGGGGTTGGCATATTGTTTAAAAATGCTTTAAACTGTGTTTTTCTGTTACAAAATGAAGTAACTTTTGTGGACTGGTAGTTTTACTGGCATTTTCTGCATGTCTTCCCTGGGAAAAAGGCACCAATTTTGGCTTTACTATGGAACAAACTACTGGTCCCATGTTTGGTCCTTCTTTCAGCCACAAAAGGAAAAAAATTAAGCAAACAGCTTTTGCCACCATGGCAGGCTAGCAGTTTGCCTCAGCTGCAGGTGGGTGGCTTTGTTGTGGCCATTTGTTGTACCTCAGACCATTCATCTTTTGTCCTGAATCCCTCTGGTGTAGCACCTACAGCCACTATGGCACGAGGTTTAGTCACATCCACTGTAGCTTTTGGAGTCCCATCAGTGGGCAAGGGAGAGCCACTCTTGTTAGTCCTGGGAGAGAGAACAAGAAAGATTTCGTTGTTGTGCCAGAATGCTGTGCCCATCCCTGGGGAATTAGCTGCTGCCATTAGTAACATGGTTGGTCCCATTTGTCATGTAAAAAAGAAAACAGAAAACCAAGCATGTATCTATTCCTCCTCACATTTTTTAAGACAGGAGCAGTTTACTGGGTCTGGCTCATGGTTTAATTCAGGCTATTAATCCTTTTTGAAAAGTAGTTTCTGGTAAAAGAAAGAGGGATTCCTCTTTTCCTGAAAAGATTCAAGATTCTTAATCTGAATAGGAAGATGCAGGGATAGATTCACTTTTGTACCTCAAATTTCTGATTCAGACTCAGAGGAGAGTTCAGTTTCTGTTTCTCCCTGTGGAAGGTTCTTTTTCTCTGAGACTATTGCTAGAATGTATCAATGTTTTCACTGGGAGAACAACAAGGTCTCTCAGTCCCTCAGGAAATACCATGAATTGTTACAGAATGATTTTCCAGAACCTATACCCATTCCTTCTGTTCTGTCAGCTTTAGGTGATGTGTGTGTGTGTGTGTGTGTGTGTGTGTGTGTGTGTGTGTGTGTGTGTGTGTGTGTGTGTGTGTGTGTGTGTGTGTGTGTGTGTGTGTGTGTGTTATTGCCTGCAATTTTCCTGTTAGTCAGCCAGCTACGCCTAAAAAGGAAGATAGGATGTATAAAATTAGTCACTCTTTTAAATTGTTTTACACTTCTCAAACCTGACTCGGCAGCTATAGCCTTAGTTGATCACCACTTCTAGGAACTTAGTTAAATCCAGTGATACTCTTTTTGATAAGGATGGAAAAGTTATTGATAGGTATGGGGAAAGTGTATACTTCAGCTAATTTGGTTTTCAGAATTTTGAATCGTCAGGTTCATATGTTAAAGTTTGTTCTGACAAATTGTGAAAATATGAGGAATGTTTTATCTGCAGTTTCTTCTTGTAAAGAAAATCTGCTTTAAATAACTTAGTTTCTTCATTTGTACAGGTAACTACTCATTGTTTGCAGGGAGTGTGTATGACTCTTTTGATACTTTTTCCAGGGCTATGGCCACTGGTACAGTTTTAAGGATGTTTGCATGGCTACATTTTCAGAACCTTCTAGATTATGTTAAAAATTAGATTTTAAATTCTCCCTTGGATAGAGATTTAGTTTTTGGCCCCTCTGCTGGAGAAGTGATCAAAAAGTGTGATGAAAGAGGCAAGCTGATTCAGGAAATCTCTAAGATTTTTCATCCCTCATTTTCCAAATTGTCCAAGGGATTTTCTCTCTCCTCTTCCATTTTAGGCAGAAAACAAAATAAACAGTCTGAACAGAATTCAGGTAAACAGACATTTAAGAAGAATGACAAGGGAGTTCCCAAAAGAAGTCTTTAACCTCTCAAAATCAAGGACAGTCCAATATATCTGAATAACTATTCAAGAGACCTTGTGACCCATTCCCACCCTTGCCCCCCTTTTCTTCCAGAAAGTCTTAATCTCCATTTTTCTCTACGTCAACAGATTACTTCAGACATATGGATTCTGAACATCATCAAGGTTACAGATGGCAGTGAGAGGAAATTCCTCCTTTTCAGGGGGTCATTCCTCATCCTCCAGATCAGAATCTTTTTGTTTCCACCTGTTCTTTATCACATACTGTTCCAAGGACTGTTAGAACCTATTCCTACTTTCCAAGTGGGAAAGAACTGCTGTTCAAGAATGTTCATAGTGCTAAGGAAAGAAAATACTTGGAAAACAGTTCTGGAGTTTTCTTTCCTAAACCTGTTTGTAATAGTGCCCTAATTCAAAATGATGTCACTTCACAACCTGTTACTTCTTCTTTTCAAGTTTCCTAGTAACACTAGACTTATAAGATACTTATCATCACATCCCTATTCATCCAGACTCCAAGTGTTTTTTTAAGGTTTTGTATGTATGGATCACATTATCAGTTCTCTGCCTTAAACTTTGGACTTTCCACTGCACTAAGAGTGTTCACAAAGTGTCTAGCTCCAGTTATAGCTCACAGCAGGCTACAGGTTGTCCACATTTTTCCATATTTAGATGGTTTGCTTATCTTTGCAGAGTCTTTTTGAAAGTGTCAGGAATCTCTCTCTTGGGTGAGAAATCTGTTATACAAGCTGGGATTCCAGGAGAATAGTCAAAAGTCTTTATTGACTCCATCACATAGGATTGTAGAGCTTTTCTTCTATAGGAAAAATATATCCTTATTCAGATCTGTTTCTAAGGTTTTCTACTCAGAATTTAGTCACTGCAAGGGAATACCTCAGGATTTTAGGTCTTGGGGCATCTATGATCCTCATGATACCCTTTGGCAAGACACTACATGGGAAGATACAGTGGTATTGGAAATCTCTTTAGTACCAGCATCAACACCATTTATCTTTTCAAATCTCAGTGCAGGGGTTTGTCAGAAGAGAAATCTTTTGGTGGAGACAACAGATATCCTTAAATCCAGTTCTCCCCTTCTCCCTCCCTGCTTCAGAGCAGTCAACACAAATGCTTTTGACTTTGCTTGGGGAGCAGTTTCAGGAGGGCTAAAAGTGCATGGGTGTGAGACACAAAGGACAGAAGCAAACACATAAATATCTTGGAGATACTTGCCCTGATCAAGGCTCTCAACTCTGTGAACCATCTTTGGCCCCCAGGATATTTTCAAAGTGGTTTCAGACAATACCATAGTCATATGATGCATCAACAAGTAAGGAGGAACCAGTTCAGACCCCCTTTGCAGGCTAGCCATGTTAGCTTGGGATATAGCTTTACAGCACAGTCTCACTCTAAAGCCATCCTACATTCCATCAGAGCAAAATTGTGTGGCAGACAAGCTAAGTAGGACTAAGGCAGACCTTCATGAATGGAAACTAGATCATGGGGTCTTCCAACATTTGATCCATCTGTGGGGAGTTCCTCAAGTAGACCTTTATGCCTTCTCTTTAAACAATCAACTGGCGAGATTATGTTCCAGGACTCCATGCAAAAAGGCCTGGAAGACAGATGCTTTTCTTTTTTTTTGTAAAATCTTACCATAATGGTAGATGTCCTTGCCTTCACATCTGCAGTATTCCTTACAAATGGGATTCCCTGCTGTGAAGCCCTCTGCCTGGCCAGTTTACCAAAGTCTAACATTGCTTTAAGGTACGCTGAATGTCACCTGCACACTCCTTGTGTGGGGTAGGGCATAAAGGTGACATTCAGGTGTACCATCCTCAGAACTGTTTGCCTCAGTAGAAAGGGCAGTCCAAGGAAAACCAAGGAGAACCTGTATATCCAGGAAGGAAAAAAGACCAGGGGGATGGTGGGAAGGAGTGAATACTGCAGCGGTGAAGGCAAGGACATCTACCATTATGGTAAGATTTTACACAATTGTACTATGTCCTTACATTCACTGCTGCAGTATTCCTTACAATGGAAGTGTGACAAAGCTCAAGAAGAAACTTGGGAGGAGGAAGCAGCAGAGCCCTCCAAGAAGCCCTGAAGAATGACAGCATCAAAACCAGCTCTAGCTGTGGAGATACCATCCAACTGGTAATGTCTGGTAAATGTATGCACAGAAGGCCAGGTAGCAGCTTCAAGAACAGAATCAGCATCTAAGCCTTTGAAAAAAACAGCAGAAGAAGCCACAGCTATAGTGGAATGAGCTTTTACAGAAGAAGGAAGGCTCTTGCCATGAAAAGAGTAACAAAAGGAAATAGCCTTTGAAATCCAAGTGGAAATAGTTTGCTTGGAAACAGCCAAACCTAAAGACCTAGGATGAAAGGAAACAAATAACTGGTCAGATTTTCTGCTAGCTTTAGTTTTATCCAAATAAAATCTGAGCTGTCTATGTACATCTAAGGTATGCAGCACCCTCTCACTGTCAGCTTGTGGAGAGTGGAAAAAAGTAGGCAAATTAATAAACTGATTAAGTGACAACTCATTAACCGCCTTGGGCATGAAAGAAGGATTAGTACGCAAGGGCATCCTGTCCTCCTGAAATCATGAAATAACAAAAAAGGTGACAAGCCATAAAGGCTTGCAGCTCAGACACCCATCTGGCAGAAATGAGAGCTAATACAAGAAGTGTCTTCCAAGAACAATGTTGCAAAGAAGCTGAAACAGCAGGCCTAAAAGGAACCTGAGTCAATTTTTCCAGAATGAAATTAATATCCCAGGGAGGAGGAACAGGCTTCCTGGGAGGTCTAATATTAAGGATGCCTTTAAGAAATTACTTTGCTGCAAATCTAGAAGCTAACGGGGGAGTTAAAGGCATACAAGCAGAAAGAGATGATAAGGGGCCTTAGTAGAAGAATACGCCAAACCAGCATTAAGCAACTCACACAAATAAGAGAGAACCAAAGGAAGAGCCACAGAAAGTGGGACCAGGTCTCAAGAAAGACACCAAATAGAAAACCTCTTCCATTTAGACAAGTAGGATTTCCTAGTAGTAGGTTTCCTGGCCTCCTGCAGGACCTGCAGCATGTCCTCAGAAAAAAGGTGTCTATGAGGGATCAAAACCCTATCACCCCCAGTGTCAGTTGAAGTGTGGACAGGTGGGGATGGATGAGAAACTCCTTGTCTTATGTGAGGAGATCCACCCTGTGAGGTAACTTGTGATGATTGCCCTTGGTTAGATGCAGAAGTAGAGGGAACCAGTGCTGTCCCAGCCAAAAGGAAGTCACCAACAGGAATTTGGGAGCATCCTGTTGAATCTTGAACAGGACATTCAGAATAAGAGGAAGGGGAGGGAATGCATAAAGAAACAGCTACTTCCAAGAAAATGAGAGGACATCCACCTTCATACCAGAGGACCTGGGACTTTGGCACAAAACAGAGGAAGTTGTCTGTTCAGAAGGGAGGCAAAGAGATCTACTTGAGGGGTACCCCACTGATGAACAATGCCCAGAAGCACATCCCTGTGAAGCATCCATTCATGGGATTGAGTGAAGGACCTGCTGAGACTGACTGCTACAACATTCTGATCTGAAGGAATGTAAACTGCTTGAAGAGTCACTTGATATTAGATAGCCAGATCCCATACCAGAAGTGCTACCCAGCAAAGACGGTAAGATCTTGTACCCCCCTGCTTGTTGATATCCCACATGACTGTGGCATTGTATGTGAATACCTTGAAAGGCTCTGGAGTCAGGAGAGGATGAAAGGCCTGAAGAGCCAGCATAAGAGCCCTCATCTCGTTGATGTGCTTCTCCCGCTGACAAGGCAACCACACTGCCTGAACCCACAGGGAGCCAAACGTTGCTCCCCATCCCACATCTGAAGCATCTGTGAGCAGATTCTGAGAGGGAAGTGGAGGCTGAAAAGGGAGTCCTGGATTCAGAAACAACTGTTGAATCCACCATAGAAGTTCTTTCTTGAGACACGGGAGAAAAGGAACAGGAACGTCTAGAGAATACGCATGCTGAAGCCACACTGACGTCAAAATCCACTGGAACTTCCTCATGTGGAGTTTGGCCAGAGGGAGCATTGGAATGGTTGAAGCCATGAACCCCAGAGCTCTCAGAAACTCCCTGGCTGTAATGGAGGCCAGGGGAAGAAGAGTTTGAAAGAAAGAAATGAGAGTTAATGCTTTTGGAGGAGGCAGGGATGCCAGCATTGGCACCGTTTGAATTCTGCAACCCAGAAAGACATGATTCTGAGAAGGAGTCAGGGAAGATTATTTGAAGTTTATTGTGAACCCCAGGCTCTGAAGAAGAGAAATTGTAAAATGAAGATTTTGCAAAAGGCACTCTGGAGAAGATGCCTGAATAAGCAGGTTGTCCAAATAAGGAAAGATTTGGATCCCTTGAAGCCTGAAAAAGGCAATCACAGGAGTGAGGCATTTGGTGAATACCCTTGGGGCAGTAGAAAGGCCAAAGGGCAAAGCACAGAACTGAAAATGCCAGGACGCAACAGAGAAATGCAAAAATCTCCTGAAAGAGGATGGATTGAAATATGGAGATAAGCATCCTTGAGGTCCAGAGACACCAGAAAGGCCTGAGGGAGCAAGAGAGGAAAAAGGGACTGAAGGGACAACGTTCAAAAAGAAGGCACCTTCAGAAAGTTGTTTAGATGGGAGAGGTCTAGAATAGATCTCCAAGTATCTTCTTTTCTGGGCAGTAGAAACATTCTTGAATAAAACCCTTTCCCCCTTTGGGACACAGGGACCTCTTGAATAGTACCCTAGGACAAGAGGTCTTGAAGAGCCTCCCGGGAAAAAGGAAGATGTTCCCGAGGAGGCTAAGTAATATCCATAAAAGGAGAGTGGGATATCTAGACCATGGAGTACCCTTGCTGAATGATTGACAGAACCCAAGAATCCTGGGTGATTCGGAGGCAAACAGGAAGAGAAAGAGAAAGGTGAAGAGAAAAAGGAATCTGGCTGGGAATGGGTGGATAGTCAGACAGCACCTGGTTAGTCAGGAAAGGAAGGCTAAAGAATCCCTGCAGTCTGAGTGGGCTTAGCAGAAGGAGTCCGTTTACTACCCTTTTTACCTTTAGAAGGAGGGCAAGATTGCCTATGAACAAAGGCTGGCTTAGAAGGGTAATTTCACTGAAATTTAGGCACAGGAGAAACAAAGACATGCTTAAGCTCCTGTAAAGCCTTCCCCTTGTTCTGAAAAGACTTAAATAAACCAGCAGCTGCTTTACCAAACAAAAGAGTATTATCCAGGGGAGCATCCATCAACTTAGTCTTAATATCATCGGGCAAAGGTTGAAGCCAAAGCCATGAATATCTCAGCAGAACTGAACCAGACGCCGCAGCCCTAGGAGAGGCATCTGCTGCATCGTAACTACATTTGATAGAATGATGACTGACCAACTTGAGAGGAAGTCCCAAGCAAGGAAAGAGCAGAAGATTTACTCTCAGAGTTTGGAAGAGCAGAAAGAATCTGACAACCTGAGGAAGAAGAGCCAAGACATACGTAGAGATATTGGTCTGATAATTAATAGCCCTAAAAGCTATGGTAGCCGAAGTATAAACCTTCTTACCCAGCCTATCCATGATTCTACTGTCCTTTTCAGAAGGCAGTAACTTGGATGAAGGAAGCAACTGAGACGGCTTGTCAGAGGCTACAGACACCACAGAGGAGTCAGCAGCAGAGCATTTAAACAAAAAGGAACAATCCTCAGGCACCCTATAAAACATATCAGACTTCTTGGGAGCAGGGGGCAGAGAATCCAGTGCTTAAGAGGAACTGGAAAAAAATCCAATAAAGAAGGCAAGACAGGAGGAATGGCCACAGGTTTAGGAGATTCCTTCTGCAATAACTCATAGTACCTCTTATGGATATCCGAAACCTGGGCACAATCCCACTTAAAAAATCCATCATCCTAGAGATTGTCCCCCCCAAAGGAAATTTCCTCAGAAGGCTTAGCTAGAGTATGAGAATCGTCCTCCTCAGACCTGTAGTCTAAAGGAGAAGGAATATGGGTACAATAAGCAAGGGAGTCATCATCAGAATCCACCTCAGAAGAATGCAATTCTCTGGGCGTTTTAGGGGAAGAAGAGGACCAAGGAGGAGCATGAACTGAAACCCTTTAAGAAGGCCTCAATGACAGTAAAGCATTAAATAACCCCTGAGTAAAGGCCTGCCACTCACTTTGTGGATCCCTAGGAGCAGAAGAAACATGATTAGTTTTCTGTTTCTTTTTTAAGTGGACATCCATTCTAGAAACCTGAGAAGGCCCAGACTCAGGATGGCATTCCACAACTGCAGTAGGAACCTCTTCCCTAAAAAGAAACTGCAGAACCCCTCTAGACCCCTCGGAAACAGTCAGCTGTGGTTCCCTCTGAACGCCTGAAATGGACGTCTGAAAAGCCTCATTGAACATGCTGCCAGCCAGATCCTCACTGGTCTCCAACCCAGATGCGATAGAAGAATCTGACAAAACAACCAGGTGAGCCTCCAGGTTCATAATAACCTCAGGAGATTCCAGTCTTATCTTATGCACCTTCTTCTTCTCTGACAGCTGACTCTTGGGGGGGAAGTTCCATCCATAGTATCTACAGCAAGAAGCTTAAGACACTGGTTCTCAAGATACAAAGAAAGGGAAGAAAGCCTACTATGAAGAGTTTTGGGGAGAAACACCTGACAAATTGAACAAGATGTATGGTCGTGAACAGTACCTAGGCAAAAAAGACACTTATCCTGGTGGTCTTTATGGGGAATCAATCTTCCACATTGGCATTTACCCTTCCTGGATGAAATTAACCACAAACAGCACAAAACAAACAGAAAAAGTAACCAAAAACCCAACTAGGCACTTATCTGCAACTGTGAGGACTCCAGCAAACAGGAGTAAGCACAGGAATGCCAACAAACAGAAAAATGGTAAAAAAAAAAATGGACGGAGGTAACAGACCGACAGTTAAATCAGCATCCGGACTGGTGGCAAAGAGGTTCTGAGGATGGTATGCCTGAAAGTCACCTTTATCTCCTACCCTATGCAAGGAGTATGCAGGTGATGTTCAGCGTACCTTAAAGCAATGGTATACTTTGGTTAACTGGCTGGACAGTGGGCTTCATGGCAGGGAATCCCATTTGTAAGGAATACTGCAGTGGTGAATGTAAGGACATCTATATTACCTAATAAAATCCACTAACTGATTACTAAATCCACTGTAAGAAGTAACAAAATATATCTTTTTCCTATCAATAACATTCTCCAGCTCTATTATGCCAGGTGTCTGAGGCCCACCAGACTCCCAGACGTAGTATTACTAGGGGCATTAGTAGAGCTTCTCGTGTTACTTTTCCATTTCCAGTTTCCCCCATAACTTTTTCCAGAGTTGCCCCAATCACTGTGCCTTGTAACTGATGATATATAATATTGTCAAACTCAAAATAATTATTCAATAAACAAAATTGTCCCCTTTTAATAATATAAACAGCAAGAGGACTGTCTCCCAAAAAATACTGCAAAGCTTGTATTCCATGTATATGCTTAATACTAGTATATAAGCTATTTACATCTAAAGTTAACCAATACATCTCAGATGTCCACTGTAAACCAGAAAAAATCGTTACCTACTCATACATACCTCTCAGTCTCTTAGTACACGAACAGAGCCAAAAATAATGGGAGGTGGACTAAAATAGTGACAGGATTTAAATATTGTTCTTTTAAAATTAGAAAGTTGGCAGAATAAAAGATTTTGCATTAACAAGCATTTTCAGAAGGATATAAAGCTTGAAATTCAAATGTTTGCTATTATTTGGTGACTTCAGCACTCAGTGGCTTGCCAGAAAACCGTCAACTTTTATGAAAAACGCACCAAAAATATGAAGCAAAAATCTGGACAGCTGAGAGACGTGTACTCTCACTATCTAGGTTACTTTTTTTCTCCTTTTTTCTCACATTTTGCCTTAGTCTTCAGTTTTTGACTGCATTCATTCAACACGTTATACATAAGCAAGACTGCGCTCTGATAACTGTGGAGGAAACAGCTACATTAAACCAGGGTCTAGGGGCCACTAGGCCTCCAGAAGTCATGGGGTTCCTAGATACATTGAGGTGCATTTTATAATTTTTTAAATAGCTTTTTCCATCCAGTGATTGTCTGAAGGAAAACATGATCAAAGAAAGACATTTAGTTGTTATTCTTCAACTTTGCTTTTCACTACATCCTTTCAACACAATCTAACTGACCAAAAACTAAACTGTATTAATTACAGTGGAAATAACTGTATTATGCCAGGTGTCTGAGGGCCACCAGACTCCCAGATGTCAGGAGGGTCTAGATGCTCTGAGATGCATGTTATTGTTTTTTTTAAACAACTTTTTCGTACAATGATTGTCTATACAAAAACATGATCAAAGAAAGAAAGAAATTTAGTTTTTTTTCCCCTGCATCCTTTCAGTACATCCTAACTGACCAAAACTGCATTATAATAACTGTAGTGCAAATAACTGTATTAAGCTGGGGTTCTGTGGCTGCTAAGCTCCCAGAAGCTACAAGGTTTCTAGATGCTCTGAAATGCATTTTTAGATTTTTTTAAACAACCTTTTCATCCAATGATCACCTGAAGAAAAATCATGATTAAGGAAAGAAATTCTCCTCCTCCTCTAAAACTTTGCTTTTTCCTGCATCCTTTCAACACACTCTAACTGACAACACTACCCTGTAATCACCAAATTAAGATGGAGTCTGGGCACCTGGGGGCTACTATGCACCCAGAAGCCATGGTGTTTTTCTGAGGTGCGTTTTTTAGCTTTTCTTCCCAACCTATTGACTGAACAATGGCTTGAATAAAAATCATGTATATGGAAAATAAATTCAATCCTACTCTTTCATTTCAAGGAAGAAATAACTTGTATCTAGCTTTAAAGCTCAAAACTGATTGAATACCACTTTAGAACAAACAGAGGAGACAAATGCTTGTAAAGATACATATATCATATCTGGGAATATTTCCTGTCCCATACACCACCTGTCTCAAAATAGGTATTCACTTTCTGTGTGCCCCTCCCTGGGTTTAAATTGTGATTACAATTAATGCAGAAATGCCCACAGTCACATTTCAAGCCACTGCTGTCATATACATATATACCAGCTTCCTCACTCCTAGCCTAAAGGCAGCCACTTTATGTGTACCCCGTGTACCCTTCTAATGTCAAATGGAGAAGAAAACTAAAAGAAAAACAAATATAACATTTGCTGTCAGATATATAAAAAGCATGCATTTTTACTTTCCCCCCAAATTAGCCACTTGTATATGCACCAGATGTCTGATTTCAAGGAAAATGAAAAACAAATACTGATGAAAATAATGTTATCAACTTGTTGCTTCTACAGACAGTACCGTGCTACTACAAGATCTCTAATGACACTATGTGCACCCCTCTGAAGTTTGTGTGGAAAGTTAAAAAGAAACAATGACCACCCTGTCCCCAGCCCAATACAAAACATAGTGACCTTTGAGGTTTGGAAGGAATGTTAAATAAATAATGACAGCATACCCCCCCCCAACACACAAATACAGTGAGACGAAGGATACTATTATGCATTTCTTGGCATTTAGTTTTAGTCCATGGCTCTGACACCAGTTGTTTGTCTGTGTCAGCCCTTCCTGGAGAACATTTGTGTCAGGGAGGTAATTCAGTGATCGCTCCTAATTGTAATCATCTGCCAATTTAGTCAGCCAGAGACTACTGACATTTGTCTTGACTTCAGAGAAGTAAATGCCAAAAAGGTGCAGTCCCAGGACTGAGTCTTGAGGGACTCCACTTGTGACTGACCTCTTTGTAGAGGTGGATTCCCCAATAGTAATTTCCTGGGTCCTTTCTGTGAGAAAGCTAGTTATCCACAGGGTGACATAAGGGTTTTTACCTAACCTCCAGAGTGGGTTATTGTGTCAAATGCCTTGGCCAAATGAAGGTAGGCAGTGTGAACTATTTTACCTTCATCCTTTGTTTTGGTGACCTTCTCAAAGAATTCCACCAGTTTAAGTAGGCATGATCTGCCCTTGATGAAAGCAAATCGGGTTGGGTTCAGTGACTGGAGGTTTCCTATGTTATTACTGATCATTTCCATGATAATTTTTTCCATGGCTTTGCATATGAGACTAGTGAGACTTGCTGGTCTGTAGTTTACATGGTCTGTAGATGGCCCACCTTTGTACAGAGGGTTGACTGTTGCTGTTCTCCATTCATGAGGCACAAAGCATGTTTGGAGGCTACAGTTAAAAATCAATTCCGGGAGACCTGATAGGTTATGCTTTATGTTATTTAGAAAGCATCCTGGGATATTGTCTGGGCCCATTGATGCAGTGTTCCTGGCCTTAGAGACAGCATTAAGGAACTCTTCCCTAGGGATAGCAGGATGAGTTGTATTTGATGGTATTTCCTAAGGAAAGGTTGAGGGGGAGAGAGGGGTAAAGTTGGAGTTGGATTTGTCAGGCAGTAAGTTTGCTATATTTCTGACTCAGTATAGGTGGCTGCATTTACAATGAGCTTGGCACACAACTGTGTATTGCCTTTGAGGTTGCGGACTTAGCTTGGCCTGGGAGGCTTGATGAGAGTGCTTTTATCTTGCTGGGTGCTGCACTTCCTAATTTTTGACACAATTTTCTTCTTCTGTCATACACCCTATTGATGTTGTGATTTCACCAGGGTGATTTATTTTTTGAGTTAGTTCGATACTTTCTCCTGGTGGGTACAGCTGCCTCTATGCAGCTATTAGCATGCTTGTATAGGGTTTCTGTGAAAAGTTATGCATAGGCAGCAGTGTTCTCAGGGTTTATCGGGATTTGAAATTTTGCCAAGATATCACTTAATAGTAGGAAGTTAGCATTAGAGTAGTTCCTGAATATTCCAGAGTTAGCTGGGATTCCAGGTTTTATTTTTACTTCAAAGGAAACCATTTTGTGGTCTGACCTTACCAGAGAAGATATTACATTAGGGGGTGTGCATCACTCTCCCACATTAGTGAGGACCAGATCCAGTATGGTTGCACCCCTGGTTGGTGTATTGATAATTGTTTGGTGTTGTATATGATTCCATTTGAGTGAGGTAACTGAAGTCACTCATGAATATGGTACTGGGCTGGAAGGTGAGTGTTTGCAATAAGTTTAAATAAGTGGTATGGGTTTCCTGGGTCATAGAGGGGGACCCATAGCTTGCAGGGAAGTGGTATTGTATTTTGCCTATGGTGATTTGAACATGGAGAAGCTCAAGTGCATTGTCCTATTTGACCAGCCCTGTGGTATATTTATTTTTGGTGTAAATTGAGACACCTCCACCTTTAGTCCCTGTCTGTGTAGTAGCTGACCTAAATGTGTGGAAGGCATTATAACCTTGCACTGTCAGTGTGCTATCTGAGGCTTTAAACCATGTCTCAGTGACCGCACAGATGTCAGCATTCTCTAGAGTGAAGGGAGCTTCTAGAGTGTGGAGTTTTTTGTTTAGATTCTTAGCATGGAGCAGAAATACCTTTAGATTTTCTTGGTTTTGATTTGCTATGTCGGAATTACTTTCAGTTTGGCATTGCCTAAAAAAGGCACTATGAGGGATGACAATGTTTTAGCTAATATTCGAACATCTAGACGGGAAAGGTAAAGATCATCCCTGGCAAAGCAGCATGGTCTGTTGACCATCTCCTTCCATGCTGACAAATATTGCAGCCCCTTAGAATGACACCAGAAACTAAGGCAATTATTAAAGTCAGTCTTCTTTTGTTTGGATTATGGCATCATCCTTGAACTTAAATTTAAAGTAATCCAGATTTTGGTAATGAAAAGGAGGGGTGGTGATCTTAAGAATCTTATTGAAGTTGCTGATGATAGACATTATATAAAGTAAAATATTTATCCCCAAAGCAATTAAACATATGCTGCGATGCAAAAGAAAAATGCTTGTTTATAAGACAAGGTTTATCTTAATACAAGGTTTGAAATAAATGATTCTTTCTAAAAAGCAGAAACTGCAAGGCTTGAGCTGCAGAGTTAAAAATAGATATGAAAGTATAATGTGCTGAAGCAACAACTATCTCCAGACATCTGCTAAAAACATGCTTAGTTTAATATATGTGGTTTAAATTTGGTTCACAAAAAAAGAACATGTCTAGTTTGTGAAGACGTGGTTATGAGCTTATGCTTAAACTGATACAGTAGAATGGCATCCTGTTATGACTGACTGAAACATAGAGAGAGACATCTGATATTTTAAACAGGGACTTTCTATGAGCTTTCAGATACAGAAATGAAAGAAATAAAATACAGACACTTCAACTGACGTAAAGGTGATGTGCAACAAGAATCAGTCATGCAAACCACAAGGAAACTAGAAAATAACATCTGCTGCAATGCAAAGAATATATAAACTGGACATTGATTACTCTTCTGGAGAGACATATTGATCAAGTGTGCATTGATCTTAGAGACAGCACTGGGGATGCACAAGCCAGTGCATTTCTTTGTGCCGGTCCCAAGCCCGGGTAAATGGAGAGGGTTGCGTCAGGAAGGGCATCTGGCATAAAACTTCACCAAATCTTTTCATGTAGTCACCAGTTAATATTTCCATACCAGATCGGTCGAGGCCCGGGTTAACAACGACCGCCACCGGTACTGTTAGCCAACAGAGTGCTGGCGGAAATTGGGCTACTGTTGGCTGAAGGAGGAGAAGAGGGCGAAGGCATGGCCGAAGGCAGGAAGAGAGGAGAAAGGCTAGGACTGTGGTAGTGAGGGTCGGAACTTTGAATGTTGGCAGTATGACTGGTATAGGGAGAGAGCTAGCTGATATGATGGACAGAAGGAAGGTTGGCATATTGTGTGTGCAAGAGACCAGATGGAAGGGGAGTAAGGCTAGGTGTATCGGAGGTGGGTTCAAATGGGAGGAGAAATGGCATAGGAGTTATTCTGAAGGAACAGTTTGCAAAGAGTGTTTTGAAGGTGAAAAGGGTGTCGGATAGAGTGATGTTTATGAAGCTGGAAATTGATGATGTAATGATTAATGTTGTTAGTGCATATGCTCCACAAGTTGGGTGTGCAATGGATGAGAAAGAAAAATTTTGGAGTGAATTGGATGAAGTGGTGATGACTGTACCCAAGGGTGAGAGAGTGGTGATTGGAGCAGATTTAAATGGGCATGTTGGTGATGGGAACAGTGGGGATGAGGAAGTGATGGGTAGGTATGGTGTTAAACAAAGGAATGCAGAAGGTCAGATGGTAGTGGATTTTGCGAAAAGGATGGATATGGCTGTGGTGAATACGTATTTTAACAAGAGGGAGGAGCATAGGGTGACATACAAGAGTGGAGGAAGATGCACACAGGTGGATTATATCTTATGTAGGAGGGCCAGTTTGAAGGAGATTGTAGACTGTAAAGTGGTGGCCGGAGAAAGTGTAGTTGCAGCATAGGATGGTGGTTTGTAGGATGATGTTGGTGATCAAGAAGAGGAGGAGGAGTGTGAGGGCAGCACCAAGGATCAAATGGTGGAAATTGAAAAAGGGTAATTGTGAGGTGGAGTTCAGGGATGAGTTAAGACAGGCACTGGGTAGCAGTGAAGAGTTACCAAATAGCTGGGTAACTACAATAGAGCTAGTAAGGGAGATGGCTAGAAAGGTGCTTGGTATCACATCGGGACAGAGGAAGGATGACAAGGAGACATGGTGGTGGAATGAGGAAGTACAGAAGAGTATACAGACAAAGAGGTTGGCAAAGAAGAAGTGGGATTGTCAGAGAGATTAAGAAAGTAGACAGGAGTATAAGGAGATGAGGTACATGGCAAAGAGAGAGGTGGCGAAGGTTAAGGATAAGGCATATGAAGAGTTGTATGAAAGGTTGGACACTAAGGAGGGAGAAAAGGACCTGTACCAATTGGCTAGACAGAGGGACCGAGCTAGTAAAGATGTGCAGCAGGTAAGGGTGGTAAAGAATAATGAGGGAAATGTACTCAATGTGAAGAGAGTGTGTTGAGCAGATGGAAAGAGTACTTTGAGGGGCTGATGAATGAAGAGAATGAGAGGGAGAGAAGGTTGGATGATGTGTGGATAGTGAATCATGAAGTGCAGTGGATTAGCAAGGAGGAAGTAAGGATAGCTATGAAGAGGATGAAGAATGGAAAGGCTGTTGGCCCAGATGACATACCTGTGGAAGCATGGAGGTGTTTAGGTGAAATGGCAGTGGAGTTTTTAACCAGATTGTTTAATGAAATCTTGGAAAGTTAGAGGATGTCTGAGGAATGGAGAAAAAGTGTTTTGGTTCCGATTTTTAAGAATAACGGTGATGAGCAGAGCTGTAGTAACTACAGAGGGATTAAATTGATCAGTCACAGCATGAAGTTATGGGAAAGAATAGTGGAAGCTAGGTTAAGAAGGGATGTGATGATTAGTGAACAGCAGTATGGTTTCATGCCAGGAAAGAGCACTACAGATGCGATGTTTGCTCTGAGAGTGTTGATGGAGAAGTACAGAGAATGTCAGAAGGAGTTGCATTGTGTTTTTGTAGACTTGGAGAAAGCATATGACAGGGTGCCTAGAGAGGAATTGTGGTATTGTATGAGGAAGTCAGGAGTGTCAGAGAAGTATGTAAGAGTGGTACAGGATATGTACGAGGGTAGTGTGACAGCAGTGAGGTCTGCGGTGGGAGTGACAGATGCGTTTAAGGTGGCGGTGGGCTTACATCAAGGATTAGCTCTGAGCCCTTTCTTATTTGCAATGGTGATGGATAGGTTGACATACGAGATTAGACAGGAGACCACATGGACTATGATGTTTGCAGATGACATTGTGATCTGTAGTGAGAGTAGGGAACAGGTGGAGGAGACCCTGGAGAGATGGAGATATGCTCTAGAGAAAAGAGGAATGAAGGTCAGCAGGACTAAGACAGAATATATGTGTGTGAATGAGAGGGAGGATAGAGAAATGGTGAGGATGCAAGGAGTAGAGGTGGCGAAGGTGGTTGAGTTTAAATACGTGGGGTCAATAGTTCAGAGTAACGGTGAATGTGGAAGAGAGGTGAAGAAGAGAGTACAGGCAGGATGGAGTGGGTGAAGAAGAGTGTCAGGAGTGATTTGTGACAGACGAGTACCTGTAAGAGTGAAAGGGAAGGTCTACAAGAGGGTAGTGAGACCATCTATGTTTTATGGGTTGGAGACAGTGGCATTGACAAAAAGGCAGGAGTTTGAGCTGGATGTGGCAGAGTTAAAGATGTTAAGATTTGCACTGGGTGTGAAGAGGGTGGACAGGATTAGGAATAAGTATATTAGAGGGTCAGCCCAGGTTGGAAGGTTTGGAGACAAAGCCAGAGAGGCAAGATTACGTTGGTTTGGACATGTACTGAGGAGGGATGCAGAGTATATTGGGAAAAAGATGCTAAGGATGAAGCTACCAGGTAACAGGAAAACAGGAAGGCCTAAGATAAGGTTTATGGATGTGGTGAGAGAGGACATGCAGGTGGTTGGTGTGACAGAGCAAGATGCAGAGGACAGGAAGAAATGGAAACAGGTGATATGCTGTGGCGACCCCTAATGGGAACAGCCGAAAGAAGATGATGAAAGGCTGTATTCTAGTTATGTTATAATAGAACTGAAATAATCTCAGACAGTGTAATACTTGGACATATTAAACTATAATGGAAAACAGCAGTACATTGTGAGTCTGGTTACTTCTGACATTTACAAAGAATTTAAGAGCTGAAATAAATTGGATTTTATGGCTTAATGCCAATAAGTCACCTGGTTTTAATTTAGCTACTTGTATTAAACCTGTTTTAAGGAAGAAACCAATGTGGTTTTAATTTTAATTTATATATATATATTATATATTTTACATAAACTGTATTGTGAAGTTTTCAAATAATGTTTTCATGAATTTCTATATCATGCTGCTTCTATAAGTTCTTTTCAGTTGTATTAATTGACTTTATTTTCTTATTGGTGGGTTATATCATGTGACTGATTTAAATTACTTTTTAAATGATACTTTGTTACTGTGACACACTTTACATTGTGAAAGGGTGAATTCCTGAAAGCTTTGTACATGATTGAATAAATTGCATTTTGTTATACTGGTGTTGAGCTCCAGTACATTGTTTTACACTTTTGAATTTAGCCAGGTCATCACTCAGTTTTAGGAGATTATCCTTTGCATAATCTCAGAATACTGGGATATTGGAAGGTACTTCAGGCTGATGTCTTATGGAGAATGTAACTGACTTGTGGTCTAACTTGTGGTCTAGGGTAGAACTTACAATTGGTGGGGAGCAGAGCTGTCACATAGTGGTAAGGAAAAAGGTCAGGATTTCATCACTCCTATTTGGGGTGTGGACTAACTAGAACAGTGAGTTTAATCTGATGAAGTCCAGAAATCTTTGTTCATACATGTTTGAGGATGTATAAGTCACCCAGTTTCTGGAAGTGTAGCTGAAGTCTCCTAGGAGAATGGAGTTTGGCTTAATAAATAGTGACTGCATACTAGTTTTGTAGGAAGTATTGGCCAAGGAGGACACAGAGGAGCTCCTATAGTTAGCTATGCTATGAAAAGGAGTTTTGTTTATAGTAAGTTGGAAGTGGATGAGTTCTAGACCTTTATCTTGTTTAACAAGGCTGGAGGTGACCTTTTTTTTTAAGAATATGGAGGCACCACCACTTTTAGTGCCTTTGTCTAATGCGCTGGGTCTGAACATGTGATAGGCATTGAAATCTTGCACTAATAAAATGTTATCACTGGTCTTGAACTAGGTTTCTGTGGTGATACATAATTAATGATGTGAAGTTGTTCTATCTCGTTTTCATTCTATATTGATGGGTTCAGAACCGATCCTCGGTTTCGACTCTGCTGTTTACTAAAGCTCAAAGTCTCCAACCTGCTCGTGGCTCATTCCTTAACCCATGATGCTGTAGTACCTTCCTCAGATCTCATTTGCCATTGAAACAGATTGGCTCATACAGCTAGCTGTGGCTAAGTAACTTTATATATTTTCTTGCTATTCTCCTTTGATAGTGTTTGAGATTTAACTTTACATATCTAAAGTTTCACTTGCCCCTTTTATAGAGAGCGTACTTTATCTTCTTCTTCTTATATTTAGTGTGCCTTGTGTGTTCTTCTTGGGTCATTGCTTGTTAGGCCTGTAAATCCCCTATCCAGTTTGCAGTGTGATATTTAGTGTGTTTTTTGCAGTTATCATAGTATTCCTAGGACGTTATATTGTTGTGTGCTTTCCTATTAGTCAGATATTTTATATATATATATATATATATATATATATATATATATATATATATATATATATATATATATATTTAGATACACTAGACAATCTCGACGTACCGAAATCTCAAATTTCAGTATGTCGAGACCGAATAGTGGAAAGTACAGTTACTCGAAACTACACTATGCCGAATGCGGAAGTGTAGAATCTGCAAATGTCGAATCTGCCGCTATCGTGGTGTCGCATTCATTACGTGTGGTGCAGTTTGTGGATTTATCAGGGGTTTCAGGTAAGTGTTGTGTGTTTGAGGATATTGGGTAGGGATTTTAGTGTGTGTAAGTGTGTGCGGTGGTGTTTTTTGTGTGTTTGTGTGTTTAGTGCGACCTCAGAGTTAGAATATATAAGTAGGGGGTGTTGGGGGTGCAGGGGGCTCCCCCCCTGCTTATAGGTAGGTTAGGTGTTTTTCTGTGTGTTATGTTTGTTTAGTTAGGTAGGTGTATATGTGTGAGAGATTATGTCTTGGTTTGTGTGTGTGTGTGTGTGTGTGTGTGTGTGTGTGTGTGTGTGAATGGTCGAAGTTGTGGTATTCATGATTGTGGGTTTTCGTGTATGTGGGTTTTCAACTATTCAGTCTCAAAATACTGAAATTCGACATTTCAGTGCTTCGAGATTGTATAGTGAATCCATATACATACATATATATATATATATATATATATATATATATATATATATATATAAAAATAATTTCTGTGTGCTTATCGTTCAAAGTTTCCTGTTGTTCAACAGGGTTTTCATATTTAGTGTTAACATAACTTTTGGGCTAGCATTAGTAGTTGTTAGAAGTGTGTGCGTACTTTTTTTTTCTTGAATTACATTTATAGCTCATTTAAATTAAGAGAGCTATAGAGCCCATTTGACTTAGAGGGTTGGTTTCCTATGGGTGATTGTGTACCTAGAATGTCCAAGCAGCAAAAGAAAGTAAAACATTTAGGTTTTAAGAAGTGCCCTAAATGTTCACAAAAAACGTCCATTACAGATGGACATACAGAGTGTGTCTACTGCTTGGGGGCAGTTCATCTGCAGAAGGCTCCATATGCCACTCCTTCAGCTGCAGGGTCCTCCATGAGAGGAAAAATAAATTAATATTAAAAGGATTGCTAAAGTTTTCCTTTTCAGAAGCCCTGGAAAAAGATCAAAGTACTTCAAAGAAATCATCTCCCAGTCATGAAAAGACTTCAAAGAGATCATCTTCTACCTCTTCAGGAAGGTCAGATCCATAAACTAAGTTACCCAGGATGTATCTGACAGTGACAAAAAAATCTGATTCTGATAGAACTTCTGCCTTGGTTCCATCTGTATCGGATCCTATGGCAGTGCATGTTTGGAGCCTCTCCCCTGCTTTGGAGCCAGTATCTCCAACTCACATGTTGCCTCTGTTGCAATCTATAGTGCCTGCTCAGTCCTCTCTATCCTTCAAAAGCCTATCCGATTAGGATGTGGATTGCATGGTGCAGAGACTGCTGAAGACACCAGCACTAGCTAAACTTTTGTTGGAGCTGACCCAGAAAGGCTCGGAACTGACTGGACTCATTCCTCTATCTTCTATTTCTCCTCCAATCTCAGCTGTGGTTTCAGAGCTGGAATGCATGGAACTCATAGTAGTGGAGATGTCAGAACCGAGACCTGCTTTAGGGTCATCGATTCTAACTGCTATGACTACCTCGGTGCTATCTGAGGTGTCTAGGAGCCAACAATCACCGGTCGGGTCCGGGCATGACAGTCGGACCGAAACTTTCTCAGTTCTGAACTTGCCTCTTGGGGCTTTGGCTCAGGTGAGTTCGGCTCCTACCTCAGTTTTGGAGTCACCCCCTGTGGAACTGGGGAGATCTTCTGATTCCTTGGAACCAGGAGTCTCTTCAGACCATGAGACGGGGGCTGTCACGGCTATGAGGAGAGTTCTGTCCCCACAGACGTCCTCAGTGTCTGATCCAAGCATTTGATCCCCCATAGCACTGGTATCCATCTCTGCACAGATGATTCCACAGAAGTAGAGAGACCCAAAGCCTCAGGATGCCCCATTGGGTGAACCCCTTTCTTCTGAAACCTCTCTGGAATGTCCTTCCAAAGAGGCCCCTCGGAAGAGGTTATGTAAGAGGAAGCATTTAGACTGCCCAGAGGAGTCAATCACATCTGATACTGGCCTCAATGAGTCAGAAGAGTCCCCACAGTTGCCCTCTGAGGATGTCTCCTTTGCAGACATCTTGGAAATCCTTAAGCAAAGATGTGGCTGGAAGCCCATTACCCTTTCTGATGAGGAGTCTGTGTACCTGTAGGTGTTTGGGTCTTGCCCTTCAGCCACCTGGGTATCTCCACCTTTCGAAGAGTTATGGAGTTAGTTTGTCGAAAGGCATGGGAGTTTCCGGATGCAGTGGAACCTATTGCTAGGAGGTATAATAAATTCATCACCTCTCCAGAGGACAAAACCTTCTTAACAAAATGAGTCCCTGTAGATGATATGGTGGTGGCAGTGACCATGAATTCCACATCTGTCCATTCCCTGAACAAAGAATCATGTAACATGGACAGATATGGAAAGCACATGTTCTCTTCAGCAGCC
This sequence comes from Protopterus annectens, assembly GCF_019279795.1. Taxonomy (NCBI): domain Eukaryota; kingdom Metazoa; phylum Chordata; order Ceratodontiformes; family Protopteridae; genus Protopterus; species Protopterus annectens. The sequence continues at coordinate 695,293,353 of NC_056733.1, forward strand.
TTTACTCTTAGGTCCATGAATTACCTTACACATTTCACAAGGTTACAGAGAGATCTCCTAAAAGAGCTTGGAGATACTCTCTAAGGTACAGTATTGCGGGGGTAGCAGATAAGGTATCTTCACAGCTTGCCACCCTTAATTCAGTAGTCAACTCGTCCATGAGACGAGTTTCTTATGCAGCTGATGGAGCGAGCAGATCAGCGGGTTCCGGAATTGCCTTTAGATGACAATTCCGGATGCGCTTGTGTAACTTTGTAGAATCTTTCAAGTCATCCTTTGTTAATACCCCATTTGATGGCTCATCTTTATTCTGGCCTAAAGTCAAGGGAACACTAACCAGGTGTGAACAAAAAGCAAAGACTCTCTCTGCCATCAAAGTTCATTTTTCCATGCCTTCTAGACCCTATCCCAAGGGTCAGAAATGAGGAAAAATGTGATTTCAAAAATCCCAGAGGGCCTTTCAAGCCACATGATGAACCTTCCTCCAAGGGCAGAGGAGGAGGTAATAATGGGAGACAGTGGCCACGCAGCAGAGGGAGTCTAGAAAACCAGGCCGACCGAGAATCCTTCTTTGGTAAGCCCTATCAGTGCTCCTGAAAGGAGGCCTGTCTGTCCTTCTCTGGAGGCAGTTGGGGGTCGCTTGTCTTTGTACCCACAAGCCTGGCTGAAAATAACAAAAGACAAGTGGGTACAAAGCATCATATCCAGGGGTTACTCAATACCCTTTTCCATGCCACCTCCACAAACAAAAAGGATCCCAGATGTTCCACCCAGTCACAGGGAACAAGCAACCATAGAAATTCAAAAGTTGCTAGGAAAAAAAGAGTCATCTAGTCAGTCCCAGCAGACCAGATAGGATCTGGACTTACTCAAGAACTTACTTAAGGAGACCCATACTAGATCTCAGCAGACTAAAGCAGACAAGTTCCAGATGGTCAGTTGCAGTCAATACTTCCCTTTCTAGGGAAAGACAATTGGATGTGTTCTATAGACCTCCAAGATGCGTACTACCACATAAAAATAGAAAGGCCATCCAGGAGTCATCTGGCTGGGAGCCAGTCACTTTCAATTTTGAGCTCTGCCCTTTGGCCTCACTACAGCCCCCAGAGTGTTCACCAAATGCATGGCAGTAGTCATGGCTGACCTGAGGTGTCTAGGATTCCGGGTGTTTCCATATGTGGACGACTGCCTCCTGTCACCACCAAGCATCTACTCATTCAGGCAAGGGACACTACCTTCAGTTTTTGACTGTTTGAGTCATGCACTGAAGAAAGCTTGTATAGCTGAAACTGGTTTGCTTATGGCACTTTTGTGCTGACTTTAGTGTTAATCTATACCCCTTAGTTGTATCTAGTTTTTTATCTATATTAAAATTAGTTTTGGGCAACCTCCATTGGTGCTGGCCCTTCATTTCGTTTCATGCAAGGACAGTCCTAAAGGTGCTAGGGACTATGGCAGCAGCAATAAATGTAATCCCGCTGGCAAGACTACATATGAGAATCCTTCAATGGCTTCTATTCATCCAATGGTCTATGCAAAACTTCCTATGTCTCACTGGATAATGCTAATGGAATCCTGCAAGAAAGACCTTTAATGGTGGCTTCACTCCAACCAAGTAACTGAAGGTCGATTTATTTCTTCCCCCTACTCCGGTAGCCACAGAGGCCATGGACACTTCCCAGATTGGGGGGGGGGGGCATTTTCAGGGAAGAACAGCCCAAGGCACTTGGTAGGAGTAAGGCCTCATGAGGCTCATTTGCACAACAATGTACTAGAGATGAGAGTGGTGCTGATGGCGTTGCAAGCATTCCAAGACTCTCTTCCGATAGGTATGATTGCAATACAGACAACAGTTGTATGGTACATATACAAACAAGGCGGAACCAGATCTTATCCCCTTTGTTGAGAGGCCCTGAGAGTATGGCAAAGGGCAATATCCTCCCAATGCTTTCTGGTAGCAATGCACATCCTGGGGAAATCCAATGTGATAGCGGACAAGCTCAGCAGAGCAATTTTGATGCCACACGAGTGGTCCCTGAAGAAAGAAGTAACAGAAATGATTTTTCACAGATGGGGCCAGCCTTGCTGTGATCTATTTTCCACAGCCATGAACACAAAATGCAGAAGCTTTTTTGCCCTAATTCCCCCATTGGGGGAGGGACCAAGGGATGCACTTCTACACAACTGGCCTCTGGGACTCCTATACGCTTTTCCTTCCTTTCCTCTAATACCCAAAGTTCTTCAGAAAGCCAGCACTTTGGGAAGGATCTTAATTCTGATAGCCCCTTACTGGCCTCATCAAATCTGGCTCCCCTTCTTGAGGCCTCATCTTCAGGAGGAGCCTTGGATTCTGGACCCGGTGCTAGACCTTCTGACCCATTCATCGGGGACCCTTCACCCATCTCTTCACTCCCTCAAGTTGACAGCATGGCTGCTCCTGTTCCAAACATAGCTAGGCTACACAACTTTACCCCAGAAGTCCAGCGCATCCTGATTTCTTACATCTATGAGAAGACTATAACTCAGCAAATGGAAAATATTTTCAATCTGGGCTTCACAGAATCATATTGATTCTTATTCAGCTTCACAGAATCATATTGATTCTTATTCAGCTTCACAGAATCATATTGATTCTTATTCAGCACCTTTATCATCCATTCTAGAATTTTTGGCTAAGCTTTTTAATGAGGGAGCAGCTGCAGCAACCATTTGAATCCAATTAGCAGCAATCTCTAATTTTCATATTGGGAATGAGGAATCGAATATTATGTCCCACAGACTCTATTGTGATCAGTGTACTACTCTGGTAAACAAACTAAATAAATAAAATGGCTTGTTCTATGGAGAGGAGAGGAGAACAGTTATGTAAAAATGAAGAATGTATGTATTTCAGGATGTTCTCATGCATGAAGGTAGAGGGGGATTAGGATACAGAGCAGCAGAATGGCAGAATTGTCAGCAGTACTGCATGTGTTTTAGCAGACTGTGGTGGTGAAGCAAGTAATGAATTACAGGATGACACTCTTAGCTGACAAGTCACTTTTACCTCTCTCACCTTCAGTGATGAGCTTTGGGTAGTGACTAAAGAACAGGATCATACATACAAATGGTGGAAGTGTGGTTCTCTCTCAGTATTGCTAGGGAGCTCATTAGTATGGGAGTTATCCAGCATGAAACTGCAGCTGTTGAAGGTTAAGAGCAGCTTCATCAATACGAACTCTGTGGATAAGCAAGTCCATACCCCAGCCAGGGACAATAACATCTTACACCCACCTTAAATCTTCCAAGAACAAGTTGTCAACGCATTATCTAAAGCCAAACAAACTATGTCTATTGGGTCAGATAACATAACAGGCTGCTTACTGGTTAACCTGAAACATGACTTGTCATATCCCCTATAGAAGCTATTAAATATTAGCATCAAAACAGGCTTTGTGCTGGATAAATGAAGGACAGCATTAATCATTCCCTTGCACAAAGGTGGGACTTTAATGGAGCCTGGTAATTATAGATTCATAAGCTTGATCTGTCTAATCTATATGGCTATGGCATAGATAGTTAGGGAACCAATAAATAGGGATATAGCTAAATACAGACTCTCAACCTAGCCCAGTGTGGGTTGTCAAGGGCAGGTTTTGCCTACTTGTACTTAACCCGGATGATTTCTTTGAAAAAGTCATTGTAGCAGTAGATGAGGGCAAATCAGTGCACACTACATATCTGGGCCCCACAAAGGTGTTTGACACTATTCCACATTCAGCAATAAAAACTCTCCTAGCTAAATGTTAACCCCAGCATAACACATTGGATAGAAACTTGCTCACTAATAGAACCCAGGAAGAAAGGGTGGGTAGCTCCACCACCTCCAGACCTGTCACTATCAGAGTGCCACAGGGTTCAGTCTTTGGGCCACTCCTCTTTGTTATTTAATTTTCAGAGGTCAAAGCTAATGTTAAGGGTTTCTGGCTGGCAAGTTTGCAGATGAATGCAAACTTGGTGCCACTGTAAACTCCCCAGAGGACTCTAGGATTCTACAAGAAGGTCTGTCTCAAGCAAATAGTTGGTGTCAAACCATGGACTAAAACTAAATGCCAAGAAATGTATACTATTATCTTTTGGCAAGCATGACTCCCCTTAAGACCCCTACCCTGAAACTGTATCCCATAGTTGGAGATTTGGGGCCTACATCAACCATGAGATGTTCTTTGATCACCAGATATGCACTATCGTAAGGAAATATTTTTTTTCTTCGCACAGCTTAATGCTAAACATATGATGTCCAGATCCAGGGATGTAACTGTACCACTTGTACCTGGCACTCATTTGGTCGATTATTGAGTATAAATCCCCTTTCAGTATGTACCTGTCCAAACACTTGTCACAATGGGTTTGACAGGTATATACTTTTTTCACTAAAAACTTTAAAGGTCTAAATCATAAAAAATATGCAGACCATTGTAAAGATGTGTCTCTCTTCTCAGTGTAGAGCCTCAACAGTCCTACTAAATATCCAAAAGTCCAGTGGTGTTATAAACACCCAGTCAAGGGGCCTAACTGTTTTTCACAAAATAAAAAGAACCAGGGATAGGTATGTATCATAGAGAATGTCACTCCTATGGAACTGTCTTCCACTCCACATAAAGTACAGTACTTCTGTTACTCTACTCAAACAATCTGAATGAATGAATGGATAACTGCACATTCACCTCCAGTTTAGCACTACTGGCCCTCCTGATCATATTTGTTTAGTTCATCATTCAATATTTATATTATAAAATACAAAAGCTAATAATTACCATGGGGATGCAAGGCCAGGCTTCTTATGATCCTCACAGATCAGTGTACCTATGAACCTATAAGAAGAGTCAGCTGAGTTAGTCTGGACACCTAACTATCATAAAATTATCATAAAATATGAATTCTACATAAGATTCCAGCTTCCATAAGGAATATGTGATACTACTTAGAAAGACATTTAAAAAATCAGAGAGCGACAAAATTCTGTAAAAATATAAACACATTATCAAAGGATTAAGAGTAAAATGCTGAATTTAATAAATGGTACTGCAACATTTTGCCACAAGTTCATTTATTTTTGCTTCTGAAAAAGGGAGATGCAAGAGGTATGTTCTCTTTCTTTAAATTATTGGTTATGTAGTTTGGTTTTCTGTGTACTGTTAAGCTTCAAAAATCAAGAGTGATAAATAGAGGTTCAGAAAATTTGTGTGAAGGGGAAAATCAAGTCTGAAAATAGGGACATACCACCAAAAATAGACACATCATGTGTAGTGTTAAATCATGACAGAACATAGGTACGTTCCTGAAAAGTAGACACATCATGTATAGTGTTAAATCATGACTGAACATAGGTACATTCCTTCAAAATAGATACATCTTGTGTAGTGTTAAATCATGACTGAACATAGGTACATTCCTGAAAAGTAGACACATCATGTATAGTGTTAAATCATGACTGAACATAGGTACATTCCTTCAAAATAGATACATCTTGTGTAGTGTTAAATCATGACTGAACATAGGTACATTCCTTCAAAATAGATACATCTTGTGTAGTGTTAAATCATGACTGAACACAGGTACATTCCTGAAAAGTAGACACATCATGTATATGTTAAATCATGACTGAACATAGGTACATTCCTTCAAAATAGATACATCTTGTGTAGTGTTAAATCATGACTGAACATAGGTACATTCCTCCAAAACTAGATACATCATGTGTAGTGTTAAAACATGACTGAACATAGGTACATTCCTTCAAAATAGATACATCATGTGTAGTGTTAAATCATGACTGAACATAGGTACAGTCCTTCAAAATAGATACATCTTGTGTAGTGTTAAATCATGACTGAACATAGGTACATTCCTTCAAAATAGATACATCTTGTGTAGTGTTAAATCATGACTGAACATAGGTACATTCCTCCAAAACTAGATACATCATGTGTAATGTTAAATTATGAGTGAACATGTACATTCCTTCAAAAATAAATACATCATGTGTAGTGTTAAATCAAGACTAAACATAGATAATGGGTAGTGTTAAGTCATGACTGAACATAGGTACAGTCCTCCAAAAATAGATACATCATATGTAGTGTTAAATCAAGACTGAACATGGGTACATTCCTCAAAAAATAGATACATCATGTGTAGTATTAAATCATTACTGAATATAGATCATGTGTAGTGTAAAATTGTGACTGAACATAAGTACATTCCTCTAGATATATCATGTGCAGTGTTAAATCATGACTGAACATAAATAATGTTCAGTGTAAAATCATGACTGAACATAGGTACATTCCTCCAAAATAGAAACATCATGTGTAGTGTAAATTACGACAGAACATAGATCATGTGTAGTGTTAAATCATGACTGAACATGTACATTCCTCCAAAAATAAATACATCATGTGTAGTGTTAAATCATAGATCGTGTGCAGTGTTAAATCATGACTGAACATGTCCATTCCTCCAAAAATAGACATGTGTAGTGTTAAATCATGACTGAACATAGATCATGTGTAGTGTTAAATCATGCCTGGACATAGGTACAGTCTTCCAAAATAGGGACAGTTGAGAGATCTGCTGCCACATAAGGTATATTAAGCACCATAGGAAGGGCAGGGCAGATGGAGGACTGCTGCTCTGGTAACTAAATGTCAGGGTGTGTCAGTGGTAGAAATTATTTTTCTAACTTTGTCAACCTCCTCCTACCCCTTTGAGAGTTTGTGAGAACAAAGATCCCAACTTCACGCTGTCTTAACTCATAACCTGGCAAAGTTTTCTCTTGCTTTGATACAGGGAATGAGTTGTTATGTTACAATGTGAAAGCAGGGATCTCTCTTCTGTGTTAATACTTACCTGTTCCTAAGAAGTGCTGATCGAAAATATTATATCTCTAGTTAGTTCTTCCACATAATTAGACATCTCAGAATAAGGGTTTGCTAGTGCACAGTAACACTGTGATGGTAACAGTGTCTGTTTCTGTTTTTTTTAATTCAATGGTAATCTGCTAAATGTCGGTCTTGGTAGAAAGTCTTGTTTTATGTCACAGTACCACACTGTATTGCTAACAATGTATGTTCCATGGTTTTTACATATTATGTTACTTCTCTCTTGTTATAAAGTATAATGTAAAATGTCTCCGCAGCAGTTATGACTCTCCCAAATCAAGCATCTTAGAATAGGGCTTCAGTGCACAACAGCAATTTATTGCTAACAATGTGCATGCCAGCTTCTTTTTAATTCATAAATACATTGTTAAATGTTGATCTCCATAAGCATTTTAAAATGCTATATCTTGCTTTATTATGTTGGGAACAATGTACATGTGAGTGTGTGTGTGTGTGTGTGTCACTGTGGAGTCTGCATGACCTGAAGTACTTTGTATAGGTTTACAGGCTATTCAGCTGAGAAGTGCAGGAGTTCAGAAGTTCATTGTTATGCAAATTCGCTAGTTAATGAGAAAGTGCACTTGTGGGAATGTATATGACCATGAATGGTAAAAAGGTGCAATTGTGCAGCTCAACACACCAGTGCAGTGCATGTTGCATCATTACACCAGTGCCTAGGAATAGATTGCTCCTCTGGTGCTGTAAAGTACAATCCAAATTATCTTGGCTTCATTCAGGAATCCCTCCAACATATCACAGCTCTGGTCAGAGAAGTGCTGTTTGGGGATTTCAGAACATCACCTATTACCAGAAGGCCAACCAAATCACTGAGAGAGCCATGGTGACAGTGTGAAGATGGAGTGTTGAGGGGGACTACAGAATAGCTAGGCATACAAAATGGGTATGTCATACTGGACACCAGACTTCCTTGCTACACTTCTGTCAGACATGGACAACTGTGATGTGGTCTGTGGAAGACCCAATGCACGCTGGTGAGGTTATATTTTTTTATCTTGTCTCGGAACATTGAGGGGTTCTTTAGGAAAAGATGGAAACTTTTGCTAATGACAGGCAAGCATGGTGAATTCTGGTGTGGAAGTGTCATTTTGTTGCTAGAAGCCTGATTTGCCCTGTTTTACCACCATGTTCCTAACCACAACAACTGGTTTAGAAAAATAAATGGATGAGTGGATGGACAGATGGATAAATGGATGGAACATTTCTCCACATAACCCAGTCTCAGAATTATTCCCCTTTTTCTGCTTATGTTCAAAAACGTCCCATTAACTCTTACCTCTATTTGTTTTCTGATGTAGATTCCTTTTCGTCTCTAATTACCAAGATTCAACTTAGAAATACATATTTTAGTAGTATCTGGTCCCTTAAACCCTTGCTTATTCTTAAGCAGAAAGCACAAATCATCTGTATATGACCAAATAAATATAGAACATGATTTCATACAACAGAAAATTTCAACTTGTTGGTCCATCTAATCTGTCCTTTTACCTACCCTCTGGGTAAGATGGAGATGTAATTATTCATAGCTTAATTCTTTTTTCCAATGGCCAGTAAGAATTGCTTTCTGCCTCTGGCATGCATACTTCATTTTTGTCCCTGGTTATGATGGTAACAACCCTTGCCAAGCTTGTGTTCAGTAATTATCTCCATGAAAAATACTTTGCAGTATCTCCCTTGAGCCCTCCATTTTGTGTTTTCAAACATGTGACCTTTTGGACATTTATGTCCTTTTTTCTCCTTTCTTCAACACTTGCACGCACATTAAACAAGCAATTATGCCCAACAGAGTAGACATCACAGTTTAATACTGAAATAACCCTGGAAAGTACTTGTAACTTGTAAATCAGGTTTACAGTGGGAATTGTTGATTCTCTAAACCCATTTCTAAGCTCACATATTGTTATATGGCTTATGGTAAAGACCATGTCCATTTTTTGCTCTTCTCTATACTGTCTGCATTCTGTCTGTGTCTTGATAAAAGCAAGGTTTCCAAAGCTGACAATACTCATGACATATCTGTCTGTCTACCAATTTATTTTTATTTATTTAATGCTTATTGAGTGTGGTAATGTACTGATACTTTTCAATGCATTTCAGATATAGCCCCAAATACATATCACAGAGCTTACAGAAAAAGTCTACAGGCTATTAAGACAACCATATGTATTAATTATTTGTACCTTATGCAAACAGAGTTTAAAGAGAGTAATGATAGTAGATAGAACATTCATATTCAACATTATACAGAGGTGATAAGTATATGTTGAGTAGTGTGTGTGTGTGTGTGTGTGTGTGTGTGTGTGTTTATTACACACACAAGCACATCCATAAAACCTCCAAGAGCACAAATGTGTGTAGGTAAAAAGATTCCAGCATTATCTGTAAGGTATTTGCACTACGAAGTTCAAAATAGTCATCTAATTTATTAGACTTCAATATTTAAATAACAAAATGGACAATAAGTAGCAAATAATTAACACGTTTGGATCTCTGTGTTTCATCAGAATCCACAAAATATACAACTTTTATGTGCTGTGTCATGACAAATGATATTACTTATGACATTATCATATTTTGATTGGTTAACATTCATATTAAATATCACAGCTTGTGTACGGGAATATAAAATTATATTTCTAAAATGTTACTCTAGCGCTGATACCAGAAATGGCTTTCAATGGAAATGCATGTTTTATTCATTCGTAACTGAGTTAAATATCAAGCTGCCATTACCAGAATGCTTCCTGTCTTATGTAGGAGCAAATTTGTATCCAGATGTTCAGCTTCATCCTTTTTAGTATGGAGAAATGTAAAATTAAGCTCCCAGGAAAACATACTGACATGCTCAGTTAGGTTCCCTATTACATGATCGAAACCTTAGGTTATCGAACACCTAAAGGTCGATCACGAAATGTCGAAGTCTGAAAATAGCGAATGGCCATTTACACACAGGGAAATGATCTGTTTTCGCCATTACATGGATTTTGTTTTTTCTCCACTGTAAAGTGATCTCAGAGTTGGTATATTTAGTTAGGGGGGTGTGGGGGGAGAAGGTCCCTACTTAATTTCTGTTTAAAACTTTTGTTTTTATTTGGCCAACTGCATTGTTTCCCTATATGGAAATGGACGTTTTCGATCTTAAGGGTTCCATATTTTGTGATCGACCTTTAGGTGTTCAATAATGGTTTTAATATGTTTGTTATTTCCAGTTTTAAATAACCTGTTTATTTTTTTCCAGCACATTACAAATCATAGTGACATGCAACCAAATAAATAATTTTCTTGCTTTCACATGGAACAAAGCCCTTAATCAAGTAAACTTAGAAATGCCTTAGAAATGCTTATGAAATTAAAGTACATGCAGGCATATCTCTCAATGTCTTAGCACAAGAAATATTATAGTGTTAAATCATGACTGAACATAGGTACATTCCTCCAAAGTAGATGCATCATGTGTAGTGTTAAATCATGACTGAACATATATCATGTGTAGTGTAAAATTGTGATTGAACATAGGTACATTCCGCCAAAATAGATACATCATGTATAGTGTTAAATCATAACTGAACATAGATACATTCCTCCAAAAATAGATAAATCGTGTGTAGTGTTAAATCATGACTGAACATAAGTATATTCCTTCAAAAATAGATAAATCATGTGTAGTATTAAATCACGACTGAACATAGGTATAATCCTCCAAAATAGATACATCATGTGTATTGTTAAATCATTACTGAATATAGATCATGTGTAGTGTAAAACAGTGATTGAACATAGGTACATTCTTCCAAAATAGATATATCATGTGCAGTGTTAAATCATGACTGAATATAGATCATGTGTAGTGTAAAACAGTGATTGAGCATAGGTACATTCCTCCAAAATAGATATATCATGTGTAGTGTTAAATCATGACTGAACATTTCATCTCCTAGCCTTTCCCACTCAGGATTTTCAACTAGGTGAGTCATTTAATCTATACTTCAGAAAAAGCGTCATCTGAAATCAATCTTTCAATTTCAATATCTTGGTAGAATGTTTCAGTAACAGATACATCAACAAAATCTTTGATTAATCTTTTCATGCAGGGAATTCCACAGCAAACACATGCTCCTGTTAGGAGTATACCCACACAAATAGCAATTAGAATGTTCATTAGGATGGAACCCCACCCCCCAAACAGATTCTGGAAAAAGTCCGTCAGTGGGTTTGGGCCTGGTTCAGTCATGGCTGATACTTGCTGAATTACCTCTAGGTGATTATTTATCTCGTGGCGATTGTCAGGGATGAAAGCACAGCATTCTTCTTTGATAAGCACGCACGTACCACCACTCGCCGCTAGGGTGAAGTCAAGAGCCATCCGATTTTGTAGCACAACAGTTCTCATTGCATTGAGTTCATCAGTCACCAATTCTAGGGTGGAAAAAGTTGCATTACTCATTACTTCGAGAAGTTTCGACAACTTCCTCAGCTCCCAGATCGATTTGACTGCTCCATAGGCTGGTAGTATTCCTGCCCAGGATATAACACTGTCACTCAAGTCCATATGAGTCAATTCACTTTTGTCTTTACTGAATTATGGTCTTTCCAACCAGCTTCGATCTTCCCAACTGGATTCACAGGTTTCTTAACTGGACCTTCGGATTTTCGAGCTGTTTCTCTTATGTTCCGTATCTTACCCAAAGGTAATTCTGCAGTATGTCTTATTGCTGGAACCAGATAACCCAAAAAACAACTGCCGGACCAATTCTCAGGTAACCATTTATATGCTTTTTTCCCACAAATAAAATAACAGTTTTCTACTTTAGTACTAATATGCATTAGCCCTGCATGAAACATTTTTTGATCTATAACTGACAATTGTTTAAACAAAACTGGATTTTTTTGAATGTCACTCATAGTCGTTTTCAATGAGTTTAAATATGAGTCATAATTAGTATTGCAAAAAGTATTGCCATTACTATTCTTAATATAACATCGGTAAGATATGGTTATATTGCAATTGCTCCAGCCTACCTAGAGGGTGTCATTTTTGTAGAAACATACAACTCCTTTTTGTGTGACAGGTAAAAATAAAGCTATTTTGTCCTGTGATCTCACAGTTCCTGTGTTGAAAAGTAAATTCTCCCAAGTCTCATTTATCCCCAAAGGGACAGCGGACATTATCAGTCCTCCATATGCTGTTGGTATAGCTGTACAAACCCAGCAATTTGAAATGTTCATAGTCTCTGCATACACACGTTTCATGGCCAGGTATGTGTTAAAATTTGGATGCCAGTCTATAGACGTTTCATCACGCCTTCCCACTTTCACTTGTGTGGTTATGTGTAGGATGAACCACAGCAAGAGGAAAATTGTCACAATTACAGTTAATAAATGTACACACAACAAAATGATTATGCAACATCTCTGGGGTTGATCTAAACTTCTATTCGCTTTGTTTTTGGCCATCTCAGTCTGGTTGTGTATCAGTCTCAAAGTTTTTATCAAGTTGAAAGTTCTTTACCGGTTTACAATGCGTCAAATGAACCAAGGACGTCCTCTCAGCTACTCTGACTGCAGTAGGCGTTGCCAACAGAACCTGGTACGGACCTTCCCACTTTGGACTCGCCCAGTTTTTCCTTTTCGTCACTTTCAGCCAAACCCAACTTCCAGGGCCCATGACTGTTTCCACCGGTCTGGTCTGTTCCTTATCTGAAAAAGAGTTAAACTGCAAAACAGATTTATTCCTTAACAATTTTTTCATATATTCTGCTAACGAACTGTCAGCCTCTTGCTCTGCAGGCATGAGAGCTTTCCACTGAGGCACATAATATGCTCTCCCAAAAACCATTTCAAAGGGAGTCAAACCCTTTACATTTGGAACCGTTCTCATACTCAGCAGTGCTAAAGGCAGACAGTATATCCAATTATTTTGGGTCTCCTCTACTGGCTTCCTAAGTTTACTTTTTAGGGTACCATTGTACCTTTCCACCAGTCCTGCTGACTGTGGGTGGTAGGCACAATGGTTCTTTAAGGAGATACCAAAAATATCCCAAGCTGGTGGATTGTCTGGTTCACAAAATGTGTGCCGTTGTCACTATAAATCCTTTCCGGAATGCCAAATCTAGGGATTACTTCTTTTATCAGGGCTTTCGCCACTGTTGCTGCATCCGGGTTTTTGGTTGGAAAAGCTTCTACCCATTTAGAAAACATGTCTACAATAGCTAAACAAAACTTCTTCCCTTCACATTTATTCAATTCTATGAAATCCATACAAATAGTATGGAACGGGTATGGTGGTATAGGAAAACTTCCTTGCTTGGTTTTAAATGCTCCTTGTGCATGGTGCTTGTTACAAGTATGACAAGCTGCACAACATTTTTTTGTGTAGTTTATGTATCCATATGTTTGGAATATTCGATTTACTAACTGTACCATCCCCCCCTGTTGAGACATGGCTCTGCCCATGGCTCAGCAAAGCTGCATATCTAAATAAATTAGACGGCAATATTGTTTTTTTCTCTTTGGAAATGTACAGTCCATTCTCAAGAATTGCACCTCGTTTTACCCATTTTTGTTTTTCTGCTTTTGTAGCAAGTGTCTGCATTGTTTTTAACATGTCTAAATCTAAAATCTCAGAGGGTTGTAATTCCTCGTTCAAAAATAAAGTTTCTGAGTCTGAGGCTGCTTGCTTTGCAGCCACATCAGCTCGTGCATTGCCTTTTGAAATCCTATCCTGCTGTTTTGTATGAGCTACACATTTACAAATAGCTACTTTGGTAGGTAACTGAATAGATTCTAATAACTCCAAAATAAATTGCGCATGATTAATAGGTTTTCCACTGGATGTTATCATTCCTCTATTTTTCCATTGTTGTGCAAATACATGTACTATAGAAAAAGCATAATGACTATCAGTATATATGTTCACACACTTGTTTTTTGCTAAAGTACATGCTCTCGTCAAAGCTATCAGTTCAGCTGCTTGTGCAGATAAGTTGTGTGGTAAGGATTGAGCTTCTAAAATTTCAGTGTCTGTAACTACTGCATATCCTACCAGATTCTTCCCTGTAGGACCCCTTCTGCATGAGCCGTCCAAGTAATATGTCACCTCGGCATTATCCAAGGGCATATCTGTAAGATCTTGTCTAGGTAAAGCTAACTGTTCAATTTCCTGCAGGCAGCTTTGTGGTGTGCCCTCCGCAGGAGTTGGAAGTAATGTTGATGGATTCAATGTCGTACATCGTTCAATTGTCATATGAGGTTGGCTCAGCAGTATAGTCATACATGAAAGATGTCTAGCAGGACAAAGGTATGCCATTTTCTCTTGCAGTAAAATTATTGCAACTGCATGAGGCACTCTCAATGTGAGAGAGTGGAATAACACCCCTGAGGCCGAAGCCTGCACTGCCATTACGGCTGCAACTACTGCTTGTACACAGTGAGGCAAAGATCGCGCCACTGGGTCTAACTGTGATGAATAGTAAGCCATGGGGCGTTGCTTGTCCCCATGTTGTTGCGTCAATACTGACGTCATGTACTCTTGCTTACAATCTACGGTCTGAAAGAATCGTTTGTGATAATTTGGAAGTCCTAAAACTAATAAAGAAGCTATCAACTGCTTCAACCTGCAGAAAGCCGTTTCTGCTTCAGTTGTCCATTGCAAGAAATCTTGTGCTGCCATTGGTGTCTTATATATCAAATTAGTTAGTGGAGCAGATTCTAAAGCATAATTTGGTATCCAGCTCCGACAAAAATTAGTTGTACCTAAGAAAGACATCATTTCTTTCTTGGTTGTTGGTTTGGGTGCTTGCAAAATCGCTGTTTTTCTTTCCTCGTCTAGTATTCTACCTTCATTGGATATTACATATCCCAAGTATCTAACTTGTTTTCTCCAAAGTTGTAACTTACTTTTGTTTACTTTGTGTCCTTGTATTGCTAAAAATTTCAATAATGCTACAGTATCCTCCCTGCACTGCTGCTGGGTGGGGCTGCTAGCAAGATGTCATCTACATAAAGTAGAATTTGACTACCTCCGGTGGGTAAATCCTGCCAGGTTGCTAGCCATTTCTTGTGCAAAAATTGTTGGGCTCTCACAATATCCCTGTGGTAGTCGAGTATATGTATACCTTTTACCCTGAAATGTAAATGCAAACCAATATTGACTATCAGGATGTATAGGTATTGAAAAGAAAGCATTGCTAATATCTACCACAGAGAAATACTTCTGTTGCGGTTCTAAATCATTTAACAAGGTATGTGGGTCTGGCACCGTAGGTGCTCTAGCTATTACTGCATTATTTACAGCTTGTAAATCTTGTACCATCCGTCATTCCCTGTTTGCTTTTTTAACAGGAAATAGGGGTGTATTACATGGTGAATCAGGAGATTCTACCAGTACTCCTTCTTTGAGTAATGCTGCTATTATAGGCTTAATTCCTATTTCTGCATCCTTTCTCAAAGGGTATTGTCTTTTCTGTGGTCTAAAAGCTGACTTTGGGGTAATTGTAACTAGTCCTGCTGTTCGAATAAGTCCTACATCTGACTTGCCTGTTGACCAAAGAGTTGTTGGAATTTCACATAAGGCCTTTTCTTCTTCTTCTAATAAAAATGCTAATCAGCTGTCCTCACTAGATTGCAAGTGTACAGCTGGATGTGTCTGTGTCAACCAATTCAGTTTTTGTTTTTGTATCCCTTGTTCTGACAGTTCTAAATCAGTCTGTTTCTCCCATCTTGTTACTTTTTCTCCTAAATCTGCCCATTTAACACTTTTATTCTTTGTCAAGCTGACATGTGGCAATCGATTTGATTTATACAATGCAAGGAATTCTTGAGGTAATGCACAGCTAACTACATTGTTCCCTTCAGTATCCCAGTACAAAGTACGCAAAACCAATCTAGTTGCACAATTTCTAAACAGTTCTTGCTCATACTCTCTATCAGGTCCTGGTGTGGTACAGTAATATAGAGTACAGTGTAACAAATGCTGTCGATCAGTGTCAAGGGAGGGGGCTTTACTGATGGCTACGTTCATCAGTTCCTCGGTTACTGCCCCTGGACCAGTCATGACTAGGTCCTGGCTGTACCAGTAAAAAGTTTCACCCTCCGATCGCACTACAAAGGTATCCATTTGTCTCTGTGCCTCCATACCTTGTACAGTTGGAACTACTGCTATGACAAATATCTGCATAAGGTCCCTGCCCAATAGGTTTACTGGACACTTTGCAGACACAACTATTTTACTTCTCTGGGTCATACCTGAAACAGGGTCAGTTATTGCTATATCATGGGAAAGTGGTTCCCTGTATAGCTGTCCATTTGCGGCTTTTACTAGTATATAATCAGGTGATTCTGAATGTTCTGGTAACTTGGAAGGGTGTATCAAAGCCCGTGATGCTCCTGAGTCACACAGGAATTTGACTTCCCTTCCCTTCCCTCCACCAGAAGTGTCACTTCCGGTTTTGTATCTGCTAGGTAGAGCTCCAGGCTCAACAATGCTAAATCTAAAATTTCATTTCCATTTTCGTCTAAGTCAATTTGTACTTCCTCTACTCCTTCTACTACATTGGCATTTGTCTTTTCTATTCTAGCTGTTACTGGTGATTCCTGACTTTCATATGATGTATCCTCACTATCATATAGTCAGTCCGCATCCCCTTTATCTTCCGTTGTTGCTTTCTTATTTTGTTTACAGTCCCTAGCTAGATGCCCTTTCTTTCCGTACTTGAAGCATTCATCTCTCTTTTTCCTCTCTTCAAAATCTTCTGATCATTTGTCAGACTGTTTGTTTCCCTGGGCATTCTTCTTGCCCTTTTTACCTGACTGTAATACAAATACTTCAGCTCCGTCTTCAGCAGTGAAGACTTGTGTCTTCTTTTTCTTTTTACTATTAAAATGTCTCTCAGCATGTCTAGCGTATTCGAGTAAGGCTTGTAGCCTCCCTGTTCGATGATCTATCATATGCTTCATAATGAAGCTACTAACAGGTGCAATGCAACCTTTCAAAAATGCATTTTTTAATTGTTGTTCATACGGGGAATCATTTGTTTGGTTCTCAGGAACCGACATACTTCTATGATTATTAAAACATTCTAATAATCTAGCATAGTATCCATCTATTGTCTCATTTTCCTGTTGTATGCATTGATTAATGCAAGTCCAGTCTGCTCTAGGTTTCCATTTCTCAGAGATTCGGTCTGTCAGACCTTTCACTCTGTTGTCTAATTCTGCGTCACTATGTGGGAGTGGCCTAAGTTCTGCATTACGAGGATTCCAGGTGCCACAAATCATGTGCCAATCTGGACCTATAATTTGTCTTACTACATTTTCTACTTCTTCCCCATTCAAGTGGTAACTTAACCTCATGCCTTGTAAATCTTCTAAAAATTTCGTAAAATTAACTTTTGGATGGGGGATTCCCTCAGTAGCCTTCCGGATATCTTCCGGTGTCCATGGTCTATATACTAAGAGTGTTGGATCCTGCCCTTCCTGTCCTGCCTGAGGATTTGGAACTTATATAAGTGGGCATATTTCTTCCTCACTCTCATCCTGTAGTTTTCTCTCTATTTGGTATGATTCTGTGTCCCTATGTGTTTTACGTGTTCGGGACCTAGTCTCAATAGGATCTCTAACAAATGGTTGTGGTCTTACTGAAACTTCAGGATAACGTGGAGGCGGACCAGCCTGTCCACTCGCTTCATATCCTGAAAAGGGTAAGGGAGGGGGTAAGGGAGGAGGAGGAGCTGTAGCTATTACCAAGTTATTATCCTCTTTGTCTAAAAATAATGTTTTTGAATTTTTAAGCTTCTGTTCCCTACGATTTGCTTCCTCAATCCACGTTGCTTGAGGTATGCCTAGTTGGCGTTGCTTTTTTGCCTGACCTCCTGCATCTGATTTAAGCTGTTTAAGGAGTTTAACTAGTGTAAGTTTATCTAGTTTACCATCAAATTCATATTTGTTAACCCATTTCGTATAATACCTAACATTATCAGCACGCTGTAATTGCATGTATTTTGCATCTTCGGTTAGGGCCGGATCTCACGAGGTTTTAGTGCACTGATTACCCATGTCAAAGAAAATGTTACGTAACCCTTTTTTATCACGTGATGTCAATTTCTTAGTTCCTGTTTACAGTTTATCTAGAATAACTGTCTACCTTATTCTGTTACCCTGATCTATGACAAAATATACAGTACTTCCTTTTGTCCCTGATCTGCAAAAACAAATCTTGACAACAATATACTGTAACCTAGTCCCTGATCTAAAACAGAAAAAAGGCAAATTCTTCCTACCTGAGCCTCCTGGTTTTGAAAATGTTCAAATTCCGCTCTTCGGCCACAGATCAGAAAGTGGCCAGCATCTTTACACACGACAATTCAGTCGGAGGTCTTTTCACTCAAGAAGAACCATTTTGGTAACTTCTCCTGCGCAGTATTCGACCACCGATACACTCTGATCTGCAGCTTAGCAAGGGAATTCCGGCTCGAAGGACCAAACTGTTAAATAAAAAATCAGAATTCAATACACAGGAGGTTCAGATTCAAAAGTTTACTAGTGTACACCAGGAGGCAAAAAACATACAAGTACAGAATTTTGTCTGACATGATGCAGGAAGTACAGAATATTTTATAGTGTTTGCATTCAAGTTATGCCCACCTTACTGACGTGGTTAGTCACAAGGCATCTACATCACTTTTACTAACAACATTCTATTCATCTAATAATGCTGATGCAGTACATCTAAAAAAACTTTTCCTTTAGATACAATACGGCCTTGCTATCCAGCTGGTCAGTCATAATGTCTTTCTGTAAAGTTACTTCTTAAAGGTCTCATATCAGTTCGAATACAATAGCAGATTCAGTCTTTAAATTCACCTCTTTGTTCACTGTTTCACTTTCCCACCAGCTGTGTTTTTATCTTACAAGGGCAAGTTACTACATCAGGAAAGGAAGATTTAATTATTTACAAGGACAAGTTATCTTATCAGGAAGGAGCGGAAGATTTACACATTTAATTTCCTGACCCAGCAGATAATCACTTATGAAAAGCATAACATCAAGCTTGCTGAGCTGGCAGCTGCCAGGGTCAGGGGTCAAAGCACACTGCAGTTTCAGAAGCTACTTGCATTTACCCCTTCTGTTATATGATTAATAGAATAAAATGCATTATAAACTACCTTGCTTTTAAACTAGCATTTCACATATATTTAAATACATATTTTTCTAACAATTAGATTAACCTACTGTGCCTCTGATATGGGAACATTGAGGGGTTCTTTAGGAAAAGATGGAAACTTTTGCTAATGACAGGCAAGCATGGTGAATTCTGGTAAGGAAGTGTCATTTTGTTGCTAGAAGCTTGATTTGCCCTGTTTTACCACCATGTCCCTAACCACAACAACTGGTTTAGAAAAAATAAATGGATAAGTGGATGGACAGATGGATAAATGGATGGAGCATTTCTCCACATAACCCAGTCTCCAGAATTATTCCTGAAATCCTTTTTCTGCTTATGTTCAAAAACTTCCCATTAACTCTTACCTCTGATATTTGTTTTCTAATGTAGATTCCTTCTCGTCTCTAATTACCAAGATTCAACTTAGAAATACATATTTTAGTAGCATCTGGTCCCTTAAACCCATGCTTATTCTTAAGCAGAAAGCACAAATCATCTGTATATGACCAAATAAATATAGAACATGATTTCATACAACATAAATTTTCAACTTGTTGGTCCACCTAATCTGTCCTTTTCCCTACATCTGGGTAAGATGGAGATGTAATTATTCACAGCTTAATTCTTTATTCCAATGGCCAGTAAGAATTGCTTTCTGCCTCTGGCATGCATACTTCATTTTTGTCCCTTGTTATGATGGTAACAACCCTTGCCAAGCTTGTGTTCAGTAATTATCTCCATGGAAATACTTTGCAGTATCTCCCTTGAGCCCTCCATTTTGTGTTTTCAAACATGTGACCTTTTGGACATTTATGTCCTTTTTCCTCCTTTCTTCAACACTTGTACACACATTAAACAAGCAATTATGCCCAACAGAGTAGACATCACAGTTTAATACTGAAATAACCCTGGAAAGTACTTGTAACTTGTAAATCAGGTTTACAGTGGGAATAGTTGATTCTCTAAACCCATTTCTAAGCTCACATATTGTTATATGGCTTATGGTAAAGACCATGTCCATTTTTTGCTCTTCTCTATACTGTCTGCATTCTGTCTGTGTCTTGACAAAAGCAAGGTTTCCAAAGCTGACAATACTCATGAAATATCTGTCTGTCTACCAATTTATTTTTATTTATTTAATGCTTATTGAGTGTGGTAATGTACTGATACTTTTCAATGCATTTCAGATATAGCCCCAAATACATATCACAGAGCTTACAGAAAAAGTCTACAGGCTATTAAGACAACCATATGTATTAATTATTTGTACCTTATGCAAACAGAGTTTAAAGAGAGTAATGATAGTAGATAGAACATTCATATTCAACATTATACAGAGGTGATAAGTATATGTTGAGTAGTGTGTGTGTGTGTGTGTGTGTGTGTGTGTGTGTGTGTGTGTGTGTGTGTGTGTGTGTGTATGTGTGTATTTATTACACACACAAGCACATCCATAAAACCTCCAAGAGCACAAATGTGTGTAGGTAAAAAGATTCCAGCATTATCTGTAAGGTATTTGCACTACAAAGTTCAAAATAGTCATCTAATTTATTAGACTTCAATATTTAAATAACAAAATGGACAATAAGTAGCAAATATTTAACACGTTTGGATCTTTGTGTTTCATCAGAATCCACAAACTTTTATGTGCTGTGTCATGACAAATGACACTACTTATGACATTATCATATTTTGATTGGTTAACATTCATATTAAATATCACAGCTTGTGTACGGGAATTTAAAATTGTATTTCTAAAATGTTACTCTAGCGCTGATACCAGAAATGGCTTTCAATGGAATGGCCGAAATGGAAAGAGCAAATTTGTATCCAGATGTTCAGCTTCATCCTTTTTAGTATGGAGAAATGTAAAATTAAGCTCCCAGGCAAACATACTGACCTGCTCAGTTAGGTTCCCTATTACATGATCGAACACCTAAAGGTCGATCACTAAATGTCGAAGTCTGAAAATAGCGAATGGCCATTTCCACACAGGGAAATGATCTGTTTTCGCCATTACATGGATTTTGTTTTTTCTCCACTGTGGAGTGATCTCAGAGTTGGTATATTTAGTTAGGGGGGTGTGGGGGGAGAAGGCCCCTACTTCATTTCTGTTTAAAACTTTTGTTTTTATTTAGCCAACTGCATTGTTTCCCTATGTGGAAATGGACGTTTTCGATCTTAAGGGTTCCGTATTTTGTGATCGACCTTTAGGTGTTCAATAATGGTTTTAATATGTTTGTTATTTCCAGTTTTAAACAACCTGTTTATTTTTTCCAGCACATTACAAATCATAGTGACATGCAACCAAATAAATAATTTTCTTGCTTTCACATGGAACAAAGTCCTTAATCAAGTAAACTTAGAAATGCCTTAGAAATGCTTATGAAATTAAAGTGCATGCAGGCATATCTCTCAACGTCTTAGCACAAGAAATATTGACAAAGCCAAATATAATTGGGGGGGGGGCAAAGGCCCAAATCAAGGATGGATTTTAATTATCTCTTTTACAAACTTAGCAAGTTGCTAGAATAATAGGTCTTGCATTACTGCATATTTTCTTAAGAGTTTGAAGTCTGAAACTCAGATGTCTGTTATTTCTGAGTGACTTCAATCCTCAATGATTTACAAAAAAAATTATTTTATGAAAAACAGACCAAAAATGTTAAGCAAAAAATATGGACATTCTGCACAAATCTGGACAGTTTGAAGATATGCATGCAACCCTAATTTTGAAACTAAACCTGCACCACATTAAGTGATTGTGATAAAGCACTATCATCCAATTAATTTGTTTTATAGAGCTTCTCTACATTTGATAGAGTTGAAATTTCTCAAACTTCATTTACTTGCAGGAGAAAAATTCAGAGTCAGAACATTGATCACTGTTTTCCATTAGACCTCATTGCCAGTGTAATTTAAGTGTGAACTGGCAATGATTCTCTTCTTTTGGGAGATTGCTCCCATCGAGTTGGTGCAACTGTTGAGTTGTTGTATATAAAATCAAACACTCTAAGATTTGTTCATAACATTTGTCATCCTTTAAGTATGACTCTTGTAGGTCAAGTATGAGGCATCATCTCTCAGTCCACCGAAGATAAACTCATCAGTATAAAAAGTTTGATAAATAGTGCAAACGCAAATAATGTCTTTCTTTTTGCAGGGCTGCAAGTTCCTCTGTACTGCATGTGGGAAACTTTGCCACCCACCCCCTTACTTAAATACACTAATTCTACTGTAGCACGACTGTGGGGGAAAAAGAGAATACTCTGCAAGGCTGAATACATTAAAAACACTAACCATGATCTTCCAGTAACTTTATGAACTGGAAAATGTGGTTGGAGACTGATAACTTTGGGAAAATGGGATTGGGGAAATTATATTTAATAAGACACTTATCATAACCATCATAAATTGTAATAATGTACTAAAACAGCTTTGGCAACCTCCTTAGATGTTTTCAGGCCTGTGGTGCCAAACTGATGATCATTATCACAGGTCAAGTGTCAGATTTGTTGATTAGAAATCATAACTGAATTCAAATTAAGTCTAAAATTTACCCAAAATTATACAGTTCACCACTAGTATCTTTCTGTCATTATTCAAGTAAATATTAGACAACCTTATATCAAACTTGTTTGTATGTGTTTTGTGTGGGTGTATGCAGATAAAACATATATGCATTCTTGTCTGTGTCTATACATACACATATACGTGTGTGTGCGTGTGTGTGCATGCTTGTGCATGTGTGTGCGTGTGTGTGTGAGTGTTTGCACGCGTGTGTGCAGTGATTTTTTCTAAACAAAAAGGTGTCTGTACCCATACGCTGCATTCGGGTCCACCCCACCAAACAAAATACTTCTTTTTCTCCAAATCCTCTTTCATGAAAAAATAAATAAATAAAATCTTCTCTCTTAATAATATAACAATTGAAGTCAATTCTCACAGCAAATTATTAAGGACAATAGTGAATAATAATCTTCAATTTACCTGCATTATTCTTGAGTTAATATAATTGTTCATTTGTGCTCTTTTTGAAGGGGTGTGCCGATGCCCGCTCTCCTTTCCCTCTTTGATTACACACACAGTACAATTAACTAGTTTACAAAGTGAATAAAAGTTCCATGATTTTTGCAATTTGTGAAATTGTTAGCCATAAATCAGAAGAGATGCACCTTTTATGGCATTCTGCATATGCGTGCAATACAGACAAAAATAATAAAATAATGAAGTAACCTAGGAAATGAAAGGTACGTCGATTAAGATAAGGTTTTGATGGAAGGACATTTTAGATTCTATACATTTTTGGTACAAACCTTGCAAATATACTATGAGTAATCAGTGGTATAAGAGGTTAATTAGGCTAAGTAGTAAAAAAAAGATATAATGTCCTGCTCCCTGCCCAGGTATTCTAGTGTTGCATTACTTGGCTATTTCTTCCCACTTACCATAAATGCAGTTCAAACCTATCATTGTGCATACTTCTACATTGCTAAACAATATCATCTCAAAATGAAAACAAACTTAGCATGAGCAGTAAACTCTGCCATTGAAGCTCACATTCATTGAAACAGCATTGAAACCCACATTCAAAGAAAATGCATCTGGCCAGTGGAGGATTACGTTTACCTTTGGGCTGTTTTCAAACTACAAGCTCCTTGCCCACATTTTTAAGGCCATGCATAGACGTATGTATTCTTTGATTCATCTTCCTGATTGTATTAAATTAAATTCCTTGTATAACACAACACCACTTCTTAGAATGTTTTAAATTGTAGTTTTGAACAGTCTTCCAGTAAGCAATGAAACAAAATGTATGAACCAATAATGAAAAAACTACCAGTTTCAGAAAGTTTTAACCATAAAAAAACACTCAAATGTCTGTCATTACAGTCTACAATATCAGTCAATGACCACAATCTCCGCAAAAGTAAAAGTCATCCATATAGTTTCACATTAAAGAGAGCTGTAACTAATGAAGACATTGCTACTAGCAAACAACTTTACATTTCAATGTTTCATCTGCAAATTTAGTGTTTGCTGCCTTTGAAGAATTAATTGCCCATAATGTGTTACATTAAAAAAATTAGTAAGCTGGTAGTATTGCAATAGGGAATGACTGAAAAGCCAACATATAATGATGCTATTAACAGTGCGTTCAAATTCTACAGCACAAACAGTGACCACCATTTGCTATAAATCAAAAGTGGCACACCAAAAATACAAAATAAATCCAAACACGACCAACTCTCACAAGCTGTGGAAGATTAAATATTTATTACCAAAATAACACACCTAAAAACTTCATAAGAGCTTTTGTCCCTTCCAAGAGACTTCATCAGATAAAAACCATCCTACTACAACTCTTTATATACCTCCAATCAAAATAATTGCAACCAATTAATTAATAAAATAAATTCCACACAAAGAAACATAGCTTAAAATCTATCATTACACTGTCCTTTGTATAAAACCTTTTCCAAACTGGTCGGTGTTACCATTAATAAATTATCATTTTTTTAAAAAAGTCTTTTATATAAAAAAATGTTAACACACAGAAATAAATATACTTATGAATAAATATGTATATGCATACATGTAAATATACACATTTATTGTAACTGCATTCTAATGTAATAATTAAGTTAAGACTTCTGATTTTTCTTTTAATACTGGTGCAATAGACACTTGATCATTAAGACCAGGAGGAAACATGGCATTTAACCTTAACTGCCACACAAGTTCCCTTTTCAAAAGCAGCCTCTGCCAGTCACCACCCCTAGGATTTATCTTAATATTTTCCAATATACCAAAGTTGAACTTTTTTAAGTTGATACATGTACTCAAATATCTGTACAGGACATTTGTTTCCTTATTATTACTTATATCGTATAAATGCTCATAAATTCTCATTTTAATGCCCTTAATGTCTTCCCAATAAAAAAGCCACACAATTTTCACACTTAGCTAAGTAAACAGTTAGTAAACAGTTTTACTGGTGGCACAATTCCCATTAACAAATACCACCTTACTTTGCAACATATTGTTCAAAACTATATATTTTTTCTTTAATTAAATAAGCACATTGTTTGCAGCAGCCACATGACACTGTTCCTCTACTAATATTTTCTTGCTGGTCTAGCCCGTTCTCAAAGAGCTGTTTAAAATTCCTCACCATCTTATAGGAAAAGATAGGTTCATGTCCCACAAGTTCATAAATCTCCTTATTTACTCTAAAAATGTTCAATTCCTTTTCAGAATTCCCCACATATCATTTGTATTAATATTGTGTTCTAAAACTAATGCCCTTTCAAAATAACTATCTTGGGCCTCTTCCTTTGATCTTATCATCTCTCTTCCCAACAGGGGCTGGTATTTTATTCCCCATCCTTGGTATACTTCATTGAAATGAGCATCAATAATACTTTCTGGGTAACCCCTATCCAAAAACATCTCTTTTAACTTGACCAATTCATCCCAAAGAACCTCGTGGACAGATGTCACCCTGGCTACCCAAATAGCTTGCCCATTTACTAAGCTTCTTTTGTAGAAATGTGGGTGCTTACTAGAGTACAAAATTGTTTTCCAGCACCAGTTCTAGTAGCTCAACTACAAGGGAAATATTTTCCTTCAATAGAGATGAATATCGACGTAACGTCTCTTGAAAGTGTTGTACACCCTCCACTTTAGGAATTGTAGAAAAGAGATCCACCACATCAATAGTTAAAAATGTCAGTTCCCTTTTCCATAGATTTTGTTTAAGCTTGCTCAAAACATTCCACAAATTCTTCACCAAGTGAGGTGTATTTTCTACTTCATTTACCAATTAATCTATTAATACTGCCATGAAATGGGGTTTTGAACCTTTCACTGATACAGTAGTCCTAAGTGGAGGGCTAATAATATTCTTCCACAGCTTGTGAGAGTCAGTCGTGTTTGGAACTGCCATTTGCTAAACAAAACAGTTACTTACACTTTGAAAACAGACTTAGCATGAGCAACAGTAAAATTCTCTTTACTTAAAACTCACAATTCCATGAAAATGCATTGAAACTCATAATTCCCCTGAAAATGTACTGAAATTGTAACTCAGACTCACAATTCTGTCAGCAGTCTAGTAGTCAGTGCAGAGGATTCAGGCTCTTGTCCTCGCTGAAGCTCACAATTCCTTCAGCAGTCTGGTAGTCTTTGTAGAGGATTCAGGCTCTTGTCCCCACAGAAGCTCACAATTCCTTCAGCAGTCTGGTAGTCAGTATAGGGGATTCAGGTTCTTGTCCCCCCTGAAGCTCACAATTCCTTCAGCAGTCTGGTAGTTGGTGTAGAGGATTCAGGGTCTTGTCTCCTGTAACCAAGTTACAGGGTAAACCCTGACCAAGTTAACTGGCTAACCTGCCCCCCCCAACTAGAACATTGCACACCTTACCTGTCACACACACACACACACACACACACACACACACACACACACACACACACACACACACTTACACTTCTCAACTGTCCAGATTTTCAAAGAATATACAGATATTTCCCTCATATTTTTGGACCGTTCCTTGTAAACTTTGTGTTTTTTTGGCAAATCACTTGGAAGCTCTGAGACTGCGGTGGTGGTGCTGCAGTAGCGTTGTCACCTCACTGTAAGATGTTGTCCTGTTTGATTCTCAGTTAGAGCATCTTCTGTGTGGAGACATGCTTGAATGGGTGTACCTTCGTTGAAGGTTGTGCGTCAGAGTTGGCAACTCAGCACGTAAAAGTCTACTGCCAATCATTAGTGGACCGGAGTTCCACTGTGGCGACCCCTAACCGGGAAAAGCAGAAAGACACGAAC
The DNA here is from genome assembly GCF_019279795.1 of Protopterus annectens. NCBI lineage: Eukaryota > Metazoa > Chordata > Ceratodontiformes > Protopteridae > Protopterus > Protopterus annectens. The sequence goes on from NC_056733.1 coordinate 695,320,282, forward strand.
AAACTTGGAAGCTCTGAGGATTGCAGTCACTAAATAATGACAGACACTTGAGTTTCACACTTCATATCCTTCAGAAAAATGCATGTTAACGCAAATGCTATTATTCTAGCAACTCTCTAAGTTTATAAGAGCAATATTTAACATCTGTCCTTATTCCTGTCCCCCCATTATGTCAGGACACACACACACACACACACACACACACACACACACACACACACACACACACACACACACACCTACTCTCTCTCTCACACACAGCAAAACACACACGCTCTCTCATAAACAGCAAAACACACACAACTCTCAACTGTCCAAACTTTCACAGAAAGTACAGATTTTTGCCTCATACATTTGGACTGTTCTGTTATGGTTTTCTGGCAAACCGCTGGGAAGATCTGAAGATTGCAGTCACTAAATAATGACATACATCTGAGTTTCAGACTTCATATCCTTCAGAAAATGCATGTTAACACAAATGCTATTATTTTAGTAACTCTCTAAGTTTATAAGAGCAATATTTAAAATCTGTCCCTATGTTTGTCCCCCCATTATGTTAGGCTTTGTCCAGATTTCTTGCATTTAAGAGGTATGGACACACCCCAATCTCTCTCACAGCAACACACACACACACACACACACACACACACACACACACACACACACACACACACCTTTTCTCTCATACAGCAACACAGACATGCACCTTATCTTCCATATGAAGAGAACAACTAGTTTAAATTACATACACACATACATACACTTTCACTCTCACACAGAAACAAGCGGAACCTCTAGTTTAAATTATATCTACATACACCTATTCTCTCACACAGCAACACAAACACTCCTCTCTCATACAGAAACACACACACACCCACGCACACTCTCACCTTCTCAGAATGGCTAGTTTAAATTCTACGCATTTTTACAGCCATGTTGGTGTGCAACACATGCATGGTTCTCCTTAAAGGGGAAGACGCTGCTACCGTAGGTGAGGTGCTGGTGCATTGTACCTGCACATAACGTCACAAAAAAGCCCTCTGTGTGTGTATTTGTGTCTTTGTGGAAAGCCCATGCAACACAAACAGATAACTTTTGCTAGCTTATAATGTTATATACATAAGCACCAATATTACACCACCAATGTTCTAGAACAAAAAAAAATGTTCAGATGGAACTTCAGGAAACTAGTTATGCAGAGACCCTAGCACAAAACATAATATCAATATATAATTGTGAGGAAACTAAGAAAATTTACCCAGGTCAGAAAGTGCTAACCAGAGACTATATGAGTGGCACTTAACAAGTAGACCAAATTATTTAATCAACTATGGCCCAAGGGTATGGTGATAATGCAGAACTGGGTAACTGGATCAAATATGTAAATCAGCTAAGAAATATTTTACAATCAGCCCCTTGGTGCAGAGAGATGAGGCCCTGACTGTGGCCCAGACAAGCAACATTTAATTAACTTCACCAGTGCTGGAGGAAGCTGACCATGGAGTATGGTAGCAAGTGACCACTGTTGGTTCACCTGTCCTGGGGGTGTGGCTCTTTTTGCCATTTGGGTGATATCCAGGGGAAGCAGTGAGTATTACACCCACAGGTAATGAGCCTGTTGAGTACACTCTGCCAAAACAATGCAGATGTACATGCCATAGAAATGTTGTGAGGTAAAGTGTACACTTGCCAAAGAAGTAGGACAAGTGTGGTGGAGAAAAAAAACTCACTGAACTGGAGAAATGGTCGCCATCTACTTTTACTGTGTTCCTAATACTTCAGCATCAAGCCTTCCAGGGAAAAATCATACACAAGAATGGTGTGCTTTATATACATTTCACTACATTTATTATTCAATTCAATTATACAATAATTGATCAATTAATCAGTGAGTCAAGAAGGTTAAAATCTTAAGTGCATCCTGAAAAATAAAGTACTTCAGAAACATTTAAAGTGCATCAAAACATATAAAGTGCAATCCCTTACATTCCTATTACATTTAACTTTATAATTTAAGAAGTTCATACAAAAGCACTTATGCATCTCTAGATTAACAAATGCTAAAACATTTTACCCTACAATGGTTGATCAATTAATCAATGAGTTAAGAAAATTTAAATCTAAAGTGCATCCTGAGCAATGAAATCCTTCAGAAACATTTAAAGTGCATCAGAAAACTTTTAAAATACAAGTTCATACAACAGCACTTACACATCTCTAGATTAACAAGTACTAAAACATTTTGCCCTACAATGGTTGCTCTATTAATCAGTAAGTCAAGAAAATTTAAATCTAAAGTGCATCTTAAACAAAGTGCTTCAGAAACATTTAAAGTGCATCAAAAATGTTTAAAATGCAACCCCTTACATTCCTATTGCATTTAACTTAATAATTTAAGAAGTTCATACTAATGCACCTATACATCTTTAGATTAATAAATACTTAAATATTTTACCCTATACATATAAATCATTAATCTTATATATCTTTGCATTTATAAAATTATGCATACTGAAACATTTCATCCTATACATGTAAATCTAACTCCATATTAAGCCCATGGGGCCACAAAGTTCCAAAATTAATAATGTATCTGCTTTCTATCCTTAACAAAATGCACCCATATTCCATGCCTTGTACTGCATAAGGTTTGTTTAAAACAGAACAAAATAAACTGGTAGTGTTACCATTGTGAACAGTGTGGAAAAGCTGGGCCACAGGATTATTAAGCCTAACATGCCTCATATCTCCCAAATGCTCCATAATTCTTCTTTTCACATTCTTCTGGTTTGGCCTATATACCACTTTGCAGGTAGGCAATCACATCCAAAGGCATAAACAACCCCACTGGTACTGCAATTGTAAGATCCCAGGGCGATGAACTTCTTTCCATTAATCAAAGTACCTGAAATGTTCTTGACTTTGTCACACACCTTGCACCTTCTACATCTAAAGGTGCCTACTGTGTTAGAACCAGTTTCCATCCTACTTACCCTACTATTCACTAATTCCTTCAGGTTATGAAATCTGCTATGAGAAAAGACAACCCTGCCCTTGAAAATGTTGCCCACTTCCTCATCCTGCTGTATGATAGGCCAAAACCTGTGCATTAACACCTTCAATGTAGCTGAAAATGGGGAAAACTTATTAACAAAAAATAAATCATCCTTGCCCACTTTATGATAATCTCCATGCCCATAATGTGTTGCATGACTCCACAGTTCTGTATGCATCATATCAGTATTCCCAAATTACATAGAATTATTTACAAAATTCCAGATAGCTGGGCTGGCAATATTTCCTTAATTACCCCCCTACCCCCAGAAAAATCAGTTTTTCAAGTGACCCTTAAGAAACATTGCTTGAGAGGGTTGAGCCTATCTGGGAATAACTTATCCTATTCCCTGTCTTGAGAGCCCATCTGCATTGACATTACAACCCTAGGCCCCACTTTAGTAACTTGGCATTTGGCTGACTCAATGTAGCCATGTTAAGGGATTGTGGTCTGTAACTACAGTGAATTTCCTTCCGCAGATAAGAATGAAGTTTCTGCAGTGCCCACACTATAGCTAGACATTCCTTTCCTACAGCTGCATAGCATTCCTCCCTGGGTTGGAGCATATGGCTGAGATATACCACTGGGTGCTCTTCTCCCTCTGAAGATACCTGGCTGAGTACAGCCCCCACCCCATGGTTTGAAACATTCACCTGCACAACAAATTTGTTGCTGTAATCTGGACTGGCTAACACAGAAGGTCTTACTAAAGCTCCTTTAAGCTTCTGGAATTCCTGCTCACATGCTGGGGTCCACACTACCCTAGCTGGTTTGTTTTTCCTTGTCAAGTCTGTGAGGGGAGCAGCTATGGTACTATAACTGGGGACAAACTTTCAGTAGTACTCTGCTGTCCCTAAGAATGCCCTCACCTGCTTTTTGGTAACAGGGGTAGGCCATGCCTGAATGGCTTCCACTTTGGCAGGTTCTGGCCTGATCTTATCACTCCCCACTCTATGTCCCAGGTAGGAGACCTCTGCCATACCCACCTGACATTTGCTGGGCTTGATTGTCAATCCAGCCCTCTGTAGTCTGCCCGGCACCTCCCAGACAGGCTGAAGGCGCTCTTGCCAGGAATGGCTGTAGATGGCAATATCATCTAGGTAAGAAAGGGCAAAATCTCCTGCTCCTGCTAGGGTATGATCTACCAGCCTCTGGAAAGTTGCTGGGGCATTTTTCATCCCAAAGGGTATCTTCATGAACTCATACAAGTCAAAAGGAGTCACAAGAGCTAACCTCTCTCTAGCACTGAGAGTCAAGGGCACCTGCCAGTAACCCTTGATAAGATCAGTAGTGGTAAGATACTTATCCCCACCCAGCTGCTCTAGGGTTTCATCTGTCCTTGGCAAGGGGTAAGCATCTGACTCTGTCTAACTATTTAATTTACTGTAGTCCACAAAGAACCTGGTGCTGCCATCTTTCTTTGGTACCAGTACCACTGGGGAGGCCCAGGGACTGCTGGACTCCTGGATTACCCCTAGTTCCAACATTTCCTGTATCTTCACCCTCAGAGTCTGTTTAACTCTTTCAAGCACCCTATAAGAGGCATGCTTAATAGGCCTTTATGGTCCTGTTTCCACATGGTGCTGCACCAGGTGGTTGCACCCTGGTTTCCCAGTGAGCATGTCCCCAAACTGCTGTAACACTGGTTGGATTTCTTGAACTCTGGTAGGGGATAACTGTTGGGGCATTGCTACCCCTTCCACTGTGGTGTCAGTCCAAGCCTTACTGAGGAGATCAGTCACCAGATGCCCCTCGGACTCCTCCAGCCAGCCACTGCAAATACTTAGCACAAGGGCCTCCCTATCATGGTAAGGTTTCATCATGTTAATGTGGTACAATTTATGCCCCTGCCTCCTGTCTAGCAGTTCTACCATGTAGTTAACATCACAGACTTTCCTTACCACCTTGCAGGGTCCCTCCCAAGCTGTCTGCAGCTTGTTGTGTCTGACAGGAATGAGAACCATTACCTGCTGTCCTACAGAAAACTCTCTAGTTCAAGGATACCTGTCATACCAGACCTTTTTCTGCTGTTGTCTTCTGCCAGGTTCTTCTGGGCCAAACCCATGAGTTCATTGAGCCTTGTCCTGAGGTTTAGGACTTATGCCACAACAAACTCCTTGTGGGATTCACACGTACCCTCCCACTCATCTCCAATTAAATTTAGAGGTCCTCTCACCTTATGCCCATACAGCAACTCAAAGGGTTTAAAACCTGTGGATTCCTGGGGAATCTCTCTGTGAGCAAACAACAGATAGGACAAATATTTGTCCCAGTCCCTCTTAAACTGGTCTGCAAATGCCCGAAGCATGGATTTGAATGGAGAGTCTAACCTATCAACAAGACCATTAGTCTGGGGATGGTAGGGGTGGTCTTTAGGTGCTTAACCCCACAGTACTTCCACAGACAAGCCAGCAGGTCTGACATGAAATTGGCACCTCTGTCAGTCAGTATTTCTTTTGAGAAACCTACCATGCTGAAAATCTCTAACTAGGCATTTGCCACCTTTTCTGCCTCAATGGAGGACAGAGCCACCACTTCAGGGTATCTGGTAGCATAATCTACTACCACTAGGATATATTTTTTCCCTGTGGAACTTGGGGGACTCAGAGGCCCTACAATATCCATAGCTACCCTCTGAAATGGCTCCTGAGTTACAGGCAAAGGCATCAAAGGAACCTTTACCTTGTCTCCTGCCTTGCCTACCTTTTGGCACTGCTCACAGATCCTGCCATACCCTGCCACATCTCTGGAAATCCCAGACCAATAAAAGTTCTGCATAATATGTCTCTTTGCACGTTTTATGCCCATATGACCTGCAAAGGGAATATCATGAGCTATGGCTAGGAGTGCCAGATGGTAGGCTCTGGGCATTACCCAGTGCTGTATTCTCTCACCATCTAGCACTCCCTCAGGGGCCCACTCTCTATACAATAATCCTTTTTCCCAGTATACACATTCTTACTTCCCTTGAGAATCAGGTGTCTCACTAGCTACCTCTTTCAGGTCTTGTAATGTAGGGTCTGAGAGCTGCACCTGTCTGAACTCTCTCTTTGTAACCCTTCCCAGCTCCCCTTCCACAGGAAGTCTGGTATTCTCTGACAACAGTGCCTGACTGTCAGCCTGGGTACTACTACTCACATCTGCCCTTACAGTCACTCTGTCCAAGGGAACATCAGTACCCACAAGCAGCTGTGGCTCACTTTCAGTCTCACTGCTACAGGGTAGCTCCCTCCATGAAGTAACCACCTCACCAGTCTTGGCTGCAAGTGTGCAGTCTGTCTGGATCTCCCACAGGCTACCAGACCCACATGCTTGTCTCCAAGCCTGACTACATGTAACTGCATGCACACACGGTACTGCATTATCAAAATGATTTCCTATCAGGACATCTGCCGTGATACCCTCAAACAGAGCTACTTGGTGGCTTCTTTTCCACCCTCCCAGTTAGGATGAACCCTAGCTAAAGGTATTTGGAATGCTCCCTCCTAAAGCTCTGACTGGACTAGACTGCCCAAGCAAGTAGCACTCCTCTGTAACCATTACAGGCTTCATAATGGTTAGGTCAGAGGCTGTGTCTCTCTTAGCAGTGGCCTTTTTCCCATCCACTAAGAGAGGATATAACCACTTATGTTAGTTTGGTACCCTTGTTGTCCCGAGACAACCTACTGCTGGTATTTTGTCATTCCCACTTGCTGGCTCTCCCACTTTTTGTTCTGCACCTTGCTTTTGTGGACATTTGTATGCCATGTGGCCCCACTGGTTGCATTTAAGACATTTAACCCTAGGTCCTGGACATGTACCTGGACTAGTGGCTTCCCCTGCTACTGGAGGACTCTGTCAGGGCAATCTGGGCTGCCCGACCCATGAGGAGCACTGGGTGTCCTTTTCCTGTGCAGTGATGCCCTGCTTGCTAGGTATAGGTCTCTCTTCTTCCTCAACTCATCTGCAGTATTGCATTGTCTGTCAGCTAACCATATTCTCCTGTCCTCAGGTAACATGCTAAGGGCTTGTTTCTTCATCGAAAGGTCTTCCAGCCCTTCAAAAGTGGTGACCTGATATCCACTCACCCACCTATGAAAATAAGTGCTTAGTTCAGCAACATATTCACACACACTTTCATCTGCCTTGTGTCTATGCTCGCAAAACGTTTTTCTATAAACTTCAAGTGTTAACTTAAAGCATTCTAAAAGACAGATTTTTACAATATTATAATTTAAGCAATCAGTATCAGACAATTTAGAAATAGCAGTTACAGCTTTACCATGGAGGAAGGGGGTCAGGAACCGTACCCAGAACCCTTGGTCAACATTAAACTGTTTACATACCCTCTCAAACATATGAATGAAACTATCAATCTTATCCCCCTCTGTAAATTCTGGAAGAAATTTACTGACCTTTGTTGCTTCTGGGGTGCAGTTACTCCCTTCCCCATTACCTCCATGACTCTGGTGAAGAGTCAGCATCTCATTTTCATGTTGCCTCTGTCTCTCCTTCTCCTCCACCTCTAGATATTGCAGATTCTCATTTTCCTCAGCCTCTAGACATCTCAGTCTATCTTCTGCTTCTGTTTCTAAATGCTTGGACTCCAGCTCAAGTGTCTTTAACTCCCGATGGATTTTTAAGTATTCTGTGGAAAGGTTGAGCTATCCATTTTCTGAGAGTTGTACATATCCAAGGCCAGCCTTGTCCTCCTGATCACTGGTCTGTGATGCAGCTGTGCCGAAAGTTACAATCATTTGTGCCTTAGTCATGTTGGCATGCACCAGTCCTTTAGCCTGGCACTTCTCAGCCAACTGGCTCTTTGTTGGCTTGCCATACTTCTCAGCTGACATGCTTGCCTGTTCTCCCTGACTAACTAAGCTAACAAAAAAAATAAGACAATTGTGATGTGAAACTCAGAGTGTTCACTGCATGGCTGATTGAGAGTACAAACCTTCAGTGACCACTATACACAAGTTACAGGAATTCAATATAACACCACTACAGGCCAATTAATATATGATGTAGCTATCCTACCACAGTCAACCAATTAATATGTGATATGGATATCCCACCACTGTCCACCAATTAATATGTGATGACCCTGCACTGGCCCAGTAATCAAGGAGCCTCAATACTCACCACTGGCACCAGCTACAGGAAGTACACATTAGGAGGATGACAAGCACACACAGTAAAGTTCAATTTCCCTTAAGAGCACACAGAGATCACAGTCAGTCTGGGGTTGGTTACTCCCTCTTTCTCCAGATCCCCAATAAGACTCCCCAGTGGCACAGCTAAAGGGCTTAGATCTCAGCTGAAGGGTCAAGCCAAGACCTCCAGCACCCTCGCTGACCAACCAGTGCTTTGTATCCCTGCCTAAAGAGCTGACACACACACACACTTTGAGATTTGATTTATATATAAACATACACACTCACACCTGGGGAAGGCTGGCACAGGTTTATTAGCTATGAGGCCTTCTGCCCAGACTATAAGGTAGTTTCCACTGCCACCAACTCCTACTTATCAGCTACTATAAGGCCCTTACAAAGGTGTCCTATCCTACTGTGTAATGTTACTATTATCCAAATGGTAGTCTGACCAAGACTTGCAAGACTATTTAGAAGTGGCCTGTACGGTGTCACCAAATACATATGCAAGTACACTAAGAGCTTAAATATGTCTCACAAATATCAGCTGCAAAGATAGATTTAAATATATTTAATAATAAATAGTAAAAGAACAAGACAATATAAACCATATTCCTATCTATATCTAAAATAGATACTATGCCCTCAATCTTGCTTACAGCAAGGCAAGTGCAGATGATGATGAGGATGAGTGGATGTTTCCAGGTCAAAGGCAAAATACAAAATGCACAGTCTCTCTCTGAGAGTTCTTAAATTAATATCAAAATTACTGCTGGGTTAGCTTGGATGACATAACTTTTTGTCACCTGACTTCAGTTCCCAGGCTAAACCCCCATTGTAGCATTTGACATCTCTGTGTGAAAAATACATAGCCTTCAGATGTTTTCAGTTGCTAGAAGACAGAAAACAATAAAATACATACAAAGCAATGCAGAAGGCATCCTAGTTCTAGACATCCTGTCTCCTTGCTGCATTAAAACTAACTTTTATAACACAATCATAAAATAATTTAATTTCAACTTATTTTCTTGAAGTTTTGCAAGTTAATGCTGTATGTTCCACATTCTACTATTAAAACATACATTTGCACAAGTATATAGTTTATGTACATTTCTGTTCTTTTCCAGTAGGGTACACTGTGGACACATCCTTGAAGCTCAGTACTGTAACATACAGTTCTGTATGCATCATATCAGTATTCACAAATTACATAGAATTATTTACAAAATTCCAGATAGCTGGGCTGGCAATATTTCCTTAATTACCCCCCTACCCCCAGAAAAATCAGTTTTTCAAGTGACCCTTAAGAAACATTGCTTGAGAGGGTTGAGCCTATCTGGGAATACCTTATCCTATTCCCTGTCTTGAGAGCCCATCTGCATTGGAATTGCTAACCCCACTGCAGTGCTGCACTGTCATATCATATGCTTGCAACCCTAGGCCCCACTTTAGTAACTTGGCATTTTGCTGGCTGACTCGATGTAGCCATGTTAAGGGATTGTGGTCTGTAACTACATTGAATTTCCTTCCACAGATAAGAATGAAGTTTCTGCAGTGCCCACACTATAGCTAGACATTCCTTTCCTACAGCTGCATAGCACTCCTCCCTGGGTTGGAGTATATGGCTGAGATATACCACTGGGTGCTCTTCTCCCTCTGAAGATACCTGGCTGAGTACAGCCCCCACCCCATGGTTTGAAACATTCACCTGCACAACAAATTTGTTGCTGTAATCTGGACTGGCTAATACAGAAGGTCTTACTAAAGCTCCTTTAAGCTTCTGGAATTCCTACTCACATGCTGGGGTCCACACTACCCTAGCTGGTTTGTTTTTCCTTGTCAAGTCTGTGAGGGGAGCAGCTATGGTACTATAACTGGGGACAAACTTTCAGTAGTACTCTGCTGTCCCTAAGAATGCCCTCACCTGCTTTTTGGTAACAGGGGTAGGCCATGCCTGAATGGCTTCCACTTTGGCAGGTTCTGGCCTGATCTTATCACTCCCCACTCTATGTCCCAGGTAGGAGACCTCTGCCATACCCACCTGACATTTGCTGGGCTTGATTGTCAGTCCAGCCCTCTGTAGTCTGCCCGACACCTCCCAGACAGGCTGAAGGTGCTCTTGCCAGGAATGGCTGTAGATGGCAATATCATCTAGGTAAGAAAGGGCAAAATCTCCTGCTCCTGTTAGGGTATGATCTACCAGCCTCTGGAAAGTTGCTGGGGCATTTTTCATCCCAAAGGGTATCTTCATGAACTCATACAAGCCAAAAGGAGTCACAAGAGCTAGCCTCTCTCTAGCGGTGAGAGTCAAGGGCACCTGCCAGTAACCTTTGATAAGATCAGTAGTGGTAAGATACTTAGCCCCACCCAGCTGCTCTAGGGTTTCATCTGTCCTTGGCAAAGGGTAAGCATCTGACTCTGTCTAACTATTTAATTTACTGTAGTCCATAAAGAACCTGGTGCTGCCATCTTTCTTTGGTACCAGTACCACTGGGGAGGCCCAGGGACTGCTGGACTCCTGGATTACCCCTAGTTCCAACATTTCCTGTATCTTCACCCTCAGAGTCTGTTTAACTCTTTCAAGCACCCTATAAGAGGCATGCTTAATAGGCCTTTATGGTCCTGTTTCCACATGGCGCTACACCAGGTGGTTGCACCCTGGTTTCCCAGTGAGCATGTCCCCAAACTGCTGTAACACTGGTTGGATTTCTTGAACCCTGGTAGGGGATAACTGCTGGGGCATTGCTACCCCTTCCACTGCGGTGTCAGTCCGAGCCTTACTGAGGAGATCAGTCACCAGATGCCCCTCGGACTCCTCCAGCCAGCCACTGCAAATGCTTAGCACAAGGGCCTCCCTATTATGGTAAGGTTTCATCATGTTAATGTGGTACAATTTATGCCCCTGCCTCCTGTCTAGCAGTTCTACCATGTAGTTAACATCACAGACTTTCCTTACCACCTTGCAGGGTCCCTCCCAAGCTGTCTGCAGCTTGTTGTGTCTGACAGGAATGAGAACCATTACCTGCTGTCCTACAGAAAACTCTGTAGTTCACGGATACCTGTCATACCAGACCTTTTTCTGCTGTTGTCTTCTGCCAGGTTCTTCTGGGCCAAGCCCATGAGTTCATTGAGCCTTGTCCTGAGGTTTAGGACTTATGCCACAACAAACTCCTTGTGGGATTCACATGTACCCTCCCACTCATCTCCAATTAAATTTAGAGGTCCTCTCACCTTATGCCCATACAGCAACTCATAGGGTTTAAAACCTGTGGATTCCTGGGGAATCTCTCTGTGAGCAAACAACAGATAGGGCAAATATTTGTCCCAGTCCCTCTTAAACTGGTCTGCAAATGCCCGAAGCATGGATTTGAGTGGAGAGTCTAACCTATCAACAAGACCATTAGTCTGGGGGTGGTAGGGGTGGTCTTTAGGTGCTTCACCCCACAGTACTTCCACAGACAAGCCAGCAGGTCTGACATGAAATTGGCACCTCTGTCAGTCAGTATTTCTTTTGAGAAACCTACCGTGCTGAAAATCTCTAACTAGGCATTTGCCACCTTTTCTGTCTCAATGGAGGACAGAGCCATCGCTTCAGGGTATCTGGTAGCATAATCTACTACCACTAGGATATATTTTTTCCCTGTGGAACTTGGGGGACTCAGAGGCCCTACAATATCCATAGCTACCCTCTGAAATGGCTCCTCAGTCACAGGCAAAGGCATCAAAGGAACCTTCACCTTGTCTCCTGCCTTGCCTACCTTTTGGCACTGCTCACAGATCCTGCCATACCCTGTCACATCTCTGGAAATCCCAGACCAATAAAAGTTCTGCATAATATGTCTCTTTGCACGTTTTATGCCCATATGACCTGCAAAGGGAATATCATGAGCTATGGCTAGGAGTGCCAGATGGTAGGCTCTGGGCACTACCCACTGCTGTATTCTCTCACCATCTAGCCCTCCCTCAGGGGTCCACTCTCTATACAATAATCCTTTTTCCCAGTATACACATTCTTCCTTCCCTTGAGAATCAGGTGTCTCACTAGCTACCTCCTTCAGGTCTTGTAATGTAGGGTCTGAGAGCTGCACCTGTCTCAACTCTCTCTTTGTAACCCTTCCCAGCTCCCCTTCCACAGGAAGTCTGGTATTCTCTGACAACAGTGCCTGACTGTCAGCCTGGGTACTACTACTCACATCTGCCCTTATAGTCACTCTGTCCAAGGGAACATCAGTACCCACAAGCAGCTGTGGCTCACCTTCAGTCTCACTGCTACAGGGTAGCTCCCTCCATGAAGTAACCACCTCACCAGTCTTAGCTGCAAATGTGCAGTCTGTCTGGGTCTCCCACAGGCTACCAGACCCACATGCTTGTCTCCAAGCCTGACTACATGTAACTGCATGCACACACGGTACTGCATTATCAAAATGATTTCCTATCAGGACATCTGCCGTGATACCCTCAAACAGACCTACTTGGTGGCTTCTTTTCCACCCTCCCAGTTAGGATGAACTGTAGCTAAAGGTATCTGGAATGCTCCCTCCTAAAGCTCTGACTGGATTAGACTGCCCAAGCAAGTAGCGCTCCTCTGTAACCATTACAGGCTTCATAATGGTTAGGTCAGAGGCTGTGTCTCTCTTAGCAGTGGCCTTTTTCCCATCCACTAAGAGAGGATATAACCACTTATGTTAGTTTGGTACCCTTGTTGTCCCAAGACAACCTACTGCTGGTATTTTGTCATTCCCACTTGCTGGCTCTCCCACTTTTTGTTCTGCACCTTGCTTTTGTGGACATTTGTATGCCACATGGCCCCACTGGTTGCATTTAAGACATTTAACCCTAGGTCCTGGACATGTACCTGGACTAGTGGCTTCCTCTGCTACTGGAGGACTCTGTCAGGGCAATCTGGGCTGCCCGACCCATGAGGAGTACTGGGTGTCCTTTTCCTGTGCAATGATGCCCTGCTTGCTAGGTATAGGTCTCTCTTCTTCCTCAACTCATCTGCAGTATTGCATTGTCTGTCAGCTAACCATATTCTCCTGTCCTCAGGCAACATGCTAAGGGCTTGTTTCCTCATTGAAAGGTCTGCCAGCCCTTCAAAAGTGGTGACCTGATATCCACGTACCCACCTATGAAAATAAGTGCTTAGTTCAGCAACATATTCACACACACTTTCATCTGCCTTGTGTCTATGCTCGCAAAACATTTTTCTATAAACTTCAGGTGATAACTTAAAGCATTCTAAAAGACAGATTTTTACAATATTATAATTTAAGCAATCAGTATCAGACAATTTAGAAATAGCAATTACAGCTTTACCATGGAGTAAGGGGGTCAGGAACCGTACCCAGAACCCTTGGTCAACATTAAACTGTTTATATACCCTCTCAAACATATGAATGAAACTATCAATCTTATCCCCCTCTGTAAATTCTGGAAGGCATTTACTGACCTTTGTTGCTTCTGGGGTTCAGTTACTCCCTTCCCCATTACCTCCATGACTCTGGTGAAGAGTCAGCATCTCATTTTCATGTTGCCTCTGTCTCTCCTTCTCCTCCACCTCTAGATATTGCAGATTCTCATTTTCCTCAGCCTCTAGACATCTCAGTCTATCTTCTGCTTCTGTTTCTAAATGCTTGGACTCCAGCTCAAGTGTCTTTAACTGCAGATGGATTTTTAAGTATTCTGTGGAAAGGTTGAGCTATCCATTTTCTGAGAGTTGTACATATCCAAGGCCAGCCTTGTCCTCCTGATCACTGGTCTGTGATGCAGCTGTGCCAAAAGTTACAATCATTTGTGCCTTAGTCAGGTTGGCATGCACCAGTCCTTTAGCACGGCACATCTCAGCCAATTTGCTCTTTGTCAGCTTGCCATACTTCTCAGCTGACATGCTTGCCTGTTCACCCTGACTAACTAAGCTAACAAAAAAAATAAGACAATTGTGATGTGAAACTCAGAGTGTTCACTGCATGGCTGATTGAGAGTACAAACCTTCAGTGACCACTATACACAAGTTACAGGAATTCAATATAACACCACTACAGGCCAATTAATATATGATGTAGCTATCCTACCACAGTCAACCAATTAATATGTGATATGGATATCCCACCACTGTCCACCAATTAATATGTGATGACCCTGCACTGGTCCAGTAATCAAGGAGCATCAATCCTTACTACTGGCAACAGCTAGGAGATGTACACACTGGGAGGATGACATGTACCCACACAGTAAAGTGCAATTTCCCTTAAGAGCACACAGAGATCACAGTCAGTCTGGGGCTGGTTTCTCCCTCTTTCTCCAGATCCCCAATAAAACTCCCCAGTGGCACAGCTATAGGGTTAAGATATCAGCTGAATGGCCAAGACAAGGCCTCCAGCACCCTCTCTGTCCAACCAGTGCTTCGTGTCCCTGCCCAAGTAGCTGACACACACACACACACACACACACACACACACACACACACACACACACATACACACACACTTTGAGATTTGGTTTATATGCACACACACACACCTGGGGAAGGCTGGCACAGGTTTACTAGCTATGCCCCCTTCTGCCTGAACTATAAGGTAGTTTCCACTCCACCAACTCCTACTTATCAGCTACTATAAGGCCTTTATAAAGGGTGTCCAATCCTACTGTGTAATGTTACTATTATCCATATGGTAGTCTAACCAAGATTTGCAAGGCTATTTAGGAGTGGCCTGTACAGTGTCACCAAATACATATGCAAGTACGCTAAGAGCTTAAATATGTCTCACAAATATCAGCCACAAAGATAGGTTTAAATATATTTAATAATAAGTAATAAAAGAACAAGACAATATAACTAAAAAGATACTATGCCCTAAATCTTACAGCAAAGCAATTGCAGATGATAATGATGATGACTGGATGTTTCCAAGTCAAAGACAAAATAGAAAATGCACAGTTTCTCTCTGAGAGAGAGAGTTCTTAAATTAATATCAAATATTACTGCTGCATTAGCTTGGATGACATCACTTTTTGTCACTTGACTTCACTTCCCAGACTAAACCCCCCCATTATAGCATTTGACATCTCTGTGGGAAAAATACATAGCCTTCGGATGCTTGCAGTTGCTAGAAGACATAAAACAATGAAACACAATACAATGCAGAAGGCACCCTAGATCTAGACATCCTGTATCCTTGCTGCATTGAAACTAACTTTTATAATACAATTGTGAAATAATTTAATTTCAACTTATTTTTTTTGAAGTTTTGCAAGTTAACTTTGTATGTTCCAGTTTCTACTATTAAAACATACACTTGCAAAGGTATATAGTTTATATACATTTCTATTCTTTTCCAGTAGAGTACACTGTGGACACATCCTTGAAGCTCAGTACTGTAACATACAGTTTTATATAAATCATATCAGTATTCATAAATGACATAGAATTGTTTACCAAATTCCAGATAGCTGGGCTGGCAATATTTCCCTATATCACAAAGGGGTGTCAGCTTTCTATAAGATTTCTACAGTTTCTTTCAATGAGTTTTCAGATACCTTAATTGGTGCTACTAAACTGTGCAATAGTCCGGATGTTTCTGTGTCCATTACATTCAGCAACTCTTACTTTATTTCCATTTGTAATGCCATTTGTTAACTAATATAGCTCCACTCTTTCTCTGCAAATGTATGTGGTTTCCACTAGAAGTGTCAAAAGAAGGAATGTGCCCTGTGTACTAATCCTGTTTTAAAACAGCGCCCACTTTTAGCCATTTCACTGTTCAGGCTTTCCTGCTGTACTCAAGCTAGCTTTCACGCTCTTGTATAAACAATACACTAATGCTGATTACAATCTTGCAGCAACACACATACCCATACCCCAGGCACTTATGTCCATACTAGCTTTGAAATAAACTGACAAAGTGTATTTTGTTATGAAACACTGATTCTTTTACAACACTTCCCATATATGTTAATTTATATTCAAAAGTATACAGGAATTGCTTCATTTTGCTAGCACCATCTATCATGTCAGAAAACAAAGCACTGTTACTGCAAACTGGATTCAAAGTATTTCTTTTATTGTAAAATCCTTAAAAACAGATGATTGAGTGCTTTCTTCCCTCTCAAGTAGGGATTTCATCAGAATCTAACGTTTTCCCTCTAAAATTTCCCCTTAAATAGTGAATTACATCATTAAATCATTAAAACCTGGTGACTCATCTTATTAACATATAAAATTCATAAATATGCATTCAAAATATATTCATTCAAAATATATTCAAAGTGTAAAGTCCTAAGAAATAATATAACTATAAAAACAAATAAATATATCTTAGACATTTTATATGAATATGTGTGTACATATTTTTGTGTAACATTATTTCATTAACTCCACTTTTTTGTATAACAAGGGCTTAATAGAAATAACTTCATTCAGCCCAGGGACTTGACTTGCTTGTAACATAATTTGCTAAAATAATTGTCAAACATGCGAGTAATGTAGAGACAATTACAACAGCTAATAGTAATACTGCTGGACAGAATAAGAAATTTGACTGTCTGTTGGGCAAGCAGTTTACATTTTCGGACAATGTTGTGATGAGTAACAAATATGCTGATATAGGAGATTTTAATGATGTGAACGAAGGAAATGTAAAACAAGTGATTTTTACTTTTGAAACTAAAATGCTACAAATTAAAAAATTACAGCTAGAGAATGTATATTTGTCCGAATGCATGGCAAAAAAGATTGTACCTAGAGGACTAAGAATCTATAAATTTCCTTTCGGTTTAGAATATGATGACAGACTGATAGCAGAATTTACTGAAATGTTTAATAGACATGGTTTGGAAATGGGTAAAATTATTAAAAACAATGACACAAAATTGAGTCAACTTATAGAAAATGCTGAAATATTGAATAGAAAAATTACTACTGATCTTTTATTTTCAGAATATGAAAATTTATATTATAGAAAAATGGATAATATAGATTTTAAATATAATAAATTGTATGAAATTAAGTGTAAAAAAATGCACAGGGACTTGACAGAGTATAAAAACCATAGAGCATATATATTGAATAATAACAAAAACAAAAAAAGTAATAAAGGACAAGATATTGAATATTCTAGAGGAAAGTTTAAAGAACTTAAAGAAAATAGAAGTTATGGAAGGAAACACAACACTGAAAGATATGATGAAGATGTATGTGAACCACAAACTTTTCAATACCAGCAGGAATGGGACGTGGGGCTACAGGAGGCAAGGAAATACCCACAAGGGTGGAGGAATCAAGGAAACAGGAACAAAAGGGAGGAATGGTAGGGAATATTGTTCAAGATGGAGTGAGACATACACTGTTAGGATATCATATTTACAATTTTGCAGGAGTTGAGCTGTCTAAGGAACATTTCTCTCTCTGTATGAAAGTTTGAAATTTGTTCCAGCTAGACAGTTTGATTATACACAGAATATTATTGAACTAAAAATGTTTTTAAGAAAGCTTAATTTAGAATATATGTTTGAAGGACAAAAAATATTTAATAAAGAGAAGCTAAAGTATGAACCCAAGAATAAGAGTGTTTTTAACCCGCTCCTAGATCCAATTTTATTTAGCTTGGAAAAAGCAATAATGGAAGATATATATAAACTCAAAGGTAGAGAACAAAACATTTTTAAAAATAAAAATTTGACTAAAGAAGAAAATGAAATATTAAAATGTTTGAGAGAGGACAAGAGTATCAGAGTGATGCATCCTGACAAAGGAGGTGGTATGGTGTTCTACGACAGCTTAGAATATTCCCATAAAATATTTGAAATGTTAAATGATTCATTGACTTACACATCAGCTTCCTTAAATGCGATCAATATTAGTAATAAAAAAATAGATTTTTATTTAAAAGAATACATACTGGAGGAAAGAATTTCAAATGATTTATACAATTTTTTTAAAAGTTAAGAACCCCCTGGTAGCTATAATGTTTGGAATACCTAAGACACATAAAGGACTAGAAAACTTGAAATTTAGACCTATTGTGTCAGGTCGAGGGTCCAAAACATACCCCTTTGGGATGCTGATAGATAAATGGTTAAAAAATCAAGTTATTAATGCAGACCACATGATTAGGGACTCTTGGGATTTTTTAGGTAGAATAAACAAAGATTTGTGGGATAAAGATATAACTTTCATTACTACTGATATAATAGATTTATATACATCTATTCCAAAAAAAGAAGGTCTGGAATGGTTCTCTGAGAGTTTAAATAAGCACACAAAACTTATAAGTAATAAAATTGAATTAATTATGGAATTTATGGAGATTGTTTTAGAACATAATTTCATATTTTTTGAAGGAGAATATTTCAGGCAACACAAAGGGGTGGCTATGGGGGCATCTTGATGAACTATGACTCCCAAGAGTCTTTGCAACATTGTTGCAGGCTAGAGAGCATCAGAGCAACAGAGTTAACTTAAGGGAGCATTCTGGTACCTAGGAAAGCCCTGGGACAAGCCATTTTAACTTTAACACTCAGGATTCAATTCCTTGTGATCAAAAACTATATGCCAATGTTGTTCAGGATGCAAGAGGGCATTTTAAGAGCTGAATGGACACAGAGTTGTTACTGGGCAGTGGAACTGTGAGTAATAGTAACAATAAAAAAACTTCAGGAGAAGTTAAAATCAGTTTGAGCCTTTATTAAACAAAATTAGGACCTTACAATGTGACAACATGTTTCTAATTGAAAGTATTAATAGAAAAAATGTGCCCAAGGGCCTCAGGGTGTTTAAATTCCCCTAATGATTTATTAATGGGACAGTCAGAGACTGATGAACTTTTAGCCATGTTTGATCGCCATGGCATAGAGCTTATGCAATTCATTGTTAGACTGAATGAGAACAAAATTAATGATTTGTTAGAAAAAGCAAATGTTTTAAATAATGAAATTTTAGATGGTGGTTCTTTAGAATTGTTTGCTGAAAAGTATGATATGCTGTTTGAAAGGGTGGAAAATAATGTCAAGGAGAATTTGAGATACATTATTAAAGAATATACTATTGAAGCAGCAACAATTACAAGATCTTGTTCCTGTTACTATATTTGACAAAGCCGTTAACAGAATTTGTGACAGTGTTAACTTTTTTGAGCAACAACTTATACATCAAAAGAAAAAGAAAATGGATATAGATTTAAAAGATTTTCGGGCCGGGAATGTTTTCACTTGGCCCAGGCATTATGACAATAATAATGAACACATGATACATAGTTCTAACAGTAAGGAATCATCTGTTACATTTGGGAATCACCCAAGGTTAGAATCGACTGATACTCTAAAAAATGTTTCTGTCAATGCTACTACTGTGACTAATTGCTCTATTGATGGCCAGAATATCAATAGTCTTGACAATTTTATAGTGACTCCTGCAATATTAAGAGTCCCATATGTTGGAACCTGTTGTACGAAGAAAAGAGTTGGCACCAACTACAATTCCAAGTTCAGTGGATTCTCTGTCTCCCCCTTTACCCATTCGCAAATTGGAATGGTCCAGGAGAGGTCGATCAGTGAGTCGAGGAAGGAAGAGAAGGCTGTCCTCACAGGAAAGAGCTCCGAATTGCACGATAAAGAGGATGTGGGAACAGAAACAGACTTAAACACGCTGGTTTTTAATTTATCTCAATGTACATTAATGATATATGAACATAGTCTTCTTCAGCGTGGGTTAACTTTTATACCATCGTCTGATACACAGTATGTAGATATCATTTTGGACATTAAGACTTTTGCACGCAATGTGATGTTGAAAACTATGTTTAGTTCTGACAATTCTTCTAACAATTCTTTTAACTGTTTTAAAAAACCCAGTACATCTGATTTTGAAAACTATGTTTAGTTCTGACAATTCTTCTAACAATTCTTTTAAATGTTTTAAAAAACCCAGTACGTTTGTACCGGTGTTAAATGCGTCTTTAGAGGCATTTTATAATGTGTGTGAGAATGACTTAATGTCTGTTTTTATGAAAGATGGAAGAAATTTGAAAGGAAAATTTCATAATTTGACAGTTAGTGAGCATAGGGCTTTACGAGAACTGCAGAATGATGTTTCTATATGTATTAGATCAGCTGATAAGGGAGGGGGGATTGGGATATTGGATACTACATACTATGAGAGGGAAATGATCAGTATGTTAAATGACACACAGGTATAGACGATAGTAACATTATCAGACATTGATCTGATTTGTAGCTATGTGTTTAGTATGTTGAATGATTATTTTTGAGTCATATTTTATCTAAGCCATTATTGGATTCTTTTTTTGATTTCACATCCTGTTATACCATTGATTCAAGGCCAACCTAAGCTACACAAAAATTCTAGCAACCCCCCCACTCAGACCGGTTGTGTCTGGTAGAGGGTGGGTCACCCATCCACTATCAATTTTTGTTGAGAAGTGGTTGAGGCCTGTTGTTGAAAAATCTGAACAAATTCTAAAGGATAGTAAACAGTTATTATGTGATTTATTACCTATCACTGTGAACAACCAAAATATGTTGAAAGAAAGTTGGTTGGTAACATTGGATGTAAATTCTTTATTTACATCCATACCGCATCCTTACGGTATTGAGGCAATAAAAATATATCTAGCAAATAGTACATATGATGCGACACAAATTGATTTAATTTGTATGCTGTTAGAGATCATTCTCGAGAATAATGTGATGCTGTTTGATGGGAAATACTACCTGCAACAGGTAGGTGTTGCGATGGGTACACTGTGTGCCAACAGTTACACAAATATTGTGTTGGCACATTGGGAGGATGAAGCGATTTTGATGAATGGTACCTACAAACCTTATATTTATTTATATAAACGGTTTGTAGATGATCTCTTTTTTATTTGGACTGGTTCATACATGCAGCTGATGCAATTTGTAGAGCATTTAAATGAAAGTACAAATTTTTTGAGATTTACATCGAAAGCTTCTAAAACTATGATAGACTTTCTAGATGTAGCCATTATGAAAGATCATGAAGGTGTTTTTTCCACTACTTTGTATACAAAAACATGTTGAAGAAATAGTATCTTATCTCGGGACAGCATGCACCCGGCGTATGTATATAGCAATATAATAAAGGGACAAGGTATGCGAATATCTAGGTTGAATACTGATGATAGAACCTTTATGAATGACTTAGACACCTTTAGGGAGGAGTTAGTTGAACGTAAATATACTAGGCAAGAAATTTATTATATCCTTGGATATGTTAAAAATTTAAGAAGTGCAAAAGCTAAACCTTATATGAGTAATACCAATTTGGAGACTAGGGATATATCTGAAATTAGAAATAAAGATAATTATAATATAAATAGAGCTTTTTTAAGCTTACAATATTCCAGTAATATTAACATAGTAAAGGATATTGTGAAACGAAATTGGTTTATTCTGCAAACTAATGCCCAAATTAAAGAGATCGTGGGTGATAAACCACGTTTTAGATATAAGAATAAAAAGAATTTGAAGAGATTGCTATGTAACTCGGATAAACAATGTTTGCAGAAGAAGCGAGTGTTTAAACCATATTTAATATCTTGTGGGAAGTGTAATATATGTAAAGTATTAAGTGTGGATAATATTTTCATGCATCCAACAAGTGGCATTAGATATGAATTCAGAGTAAATGCTACATGCACCACCAATGACCTGATATATCTTGCAGTCTGTAATGACTGTACATCATTTTATGTAGGCATGACGAATAGGTCTCTTCGTGAAAGAATTAGGGAACATCTTTCTGCCATTCGCAATGATGATGTTGAAAGAAGTGCATTAGCCAAACATATGAGGGTGAATAAAAGTCATACTTTCAAATTTTTAGTTATATGTAGTATAGATTGTGGTTTAAGGCTGGGTGATAAGAAAAACATTACTGAACAAAAGGAATTACATTGGATAGTCAAGTTACAGGCCGATAAATGCCCTGGTCTTAATGAACGGGCATCTATAAAACCTTTACTTGCTGCTAAAAGATTTAAGTAATTTTTAATAAATCTTTTATACTTGTGTTTGATTATATATATGCATGTATCTTTAAATTTAGTATGTTTTTTAGAGTTATACCTTTAAGGCTAGTAATTGATTGATTGTTAATGCAAATGATTTAATTAATGATGTATTTAAATAGGGTGCAAGTTCTGTTTGAATGAAGTCTGAAGAAGCATCTCGTGGATGTGAAAGCGTTTACTTGGTACCTGTTTGATTCCTTGGATTTGAAATAAATCATTGGTTTTATGCTGTGGTCTTCTCATCTCCATTCTTGCTATTTGTGTTCATTGTTCTACATTTTTTGGAGAAGATGAAGTTTATCCATAGTGGCTGCATTCGTTGTTCTTTTTCTTTACTAATTGAAACTAAATGCAACGTCTGAGCCAGGGATAAATGATAGTATCTCTATCATGCCTGTGCTTACGAGAAAAGCCATGTGTGTATAAAATGGGGTAATACCCCTTTAAAATGAATTTTTATGTTATCATATGACTTTGGATTTTAGATATTTAAGTGTTTGGCCTTTTTAATTCATGGTTCTGATGAAGTCAGTTTTGATGAAAGCACTTAACCATCTTTTTATATTCATTGAACAAATGTGTTTTATATTGGGACTCTGAGCCTTATTGGTCACACCTCCTGTGGATTTGTTGTTGCAGTTCTGGAATCATTTTAACCAACCCTTCTGACTGACATACCAACCTTCACATTTGCCTCGGTTACTAATGGACCCAAATTTACCTATAAACCTCTTGACTCTACATTATTAGACAAGGCTGCTTCAGTTAATCTCCTTAGGTGCATTATTATCAGTTAAAGTTTGACCTCCAGATAAGGAATGCAATCACTAAAACCAATAAAAAGCTATGCAGGCTTTATAAGTCTGAAACTTTTTTAAGAGATAGTGCAACATTTAGCAACTAAAGCCTCTTATCTACTTCCCCCACTTATGTTTTCTTCTCTTATCTTCATTTCTATTTCGTTTTTGGTATGTCATAAACTTAAACAAACTTAGAATTTCTAGATTTTCCATATGGCACTACAACAGAATGCACAACTTCTTATTTCTACACTATCTACACTATCTGCACTAACTCAGATTCATGCATCACCTTTCTGTCAGACATTACACATAACAGTATAGTCCAACAAATGTCCTTCATTAGCTCAACCTATTTACTGGAGACTATCCTCTGAAATATGAACCCTCAGTTAGCCAGTCAGATCCTTAAATCCTTCAGGAAGTAGAAGACTATAGGCTTACTGTTACTGTTGGGAAACTGGATTAAAATGTCATTCAGTACTTCCTGTTTCTCAGACAGGAAGATAATCAAGACTTCACTTAATATCTCTTACTAAACTGGGTTAAGAGTTGTGATATCACCTTATTCTCTGACATGTAATCTAACAGCCAATCAATTGTAAAACATAATCACATAACTTAAAATATACTTCCAGTCTCTGTATATCTGTATAGCACTCACATCCTATCATCTCTCATCTGACTAATGGCTTTTCAAATAATATTCACTATATTTTATTGTAGCTAAGAACAGTCTTATTATCATGCATGGCAAACTGCAACAATTCCCTTTATTATACAGTCCATATTGTTCACTTATCTGTTTCTTAACACCAGCTATTGCTCATATGTATTTATGTTGTAAATGTATGCCATATTCACAACATTTTGTTGCACTAATTTGTCTGCCTTTCTTTTTACTATTTGTATGATAATAAAATCTTTACTCCTATATCTTGTTATGCAAATTAGCTGTCTTTTATATGGACTACAGATGCTATCATTATGTGGAAATTTCTCTCGCAGGACTCCATCGAGAATGCCCCCCATATTTCTCCCCAGCTGGACTTTCTAATTAACAAATACATAAATTAATAAACAAACAAATAGTACACTATACTTTGAATGCCATATCTTTAACTGTGGTTGTGGTGATGCGGTAGCGTTGTCGCCTCATAGCAAGACATTGTCCCGTTCGATTCTCAGCTAGATCATCTTCTGTGTGGAGGCATACGTGAATGGGGCATGCCTTCGTTGAAGGTTGTGCATCAGGGTTGGTAACCTGGTACGTAAAAATCCACTACCAATCTTTAGCGGACCGGAGTTCCACTGTGGCGACCCCTAACCAGGAAAAGCCGAAAGACACAAACTTTGAATGCCATATCTTTGCCATGAATGCTATTGTAATATTAACTGTAAAAGAGGAGGTGTAGTGTTACAAAATACTGTTTCAGATGACCCAAAGCTGTCCTAACATATTGGCTTGAAAGATCTGATAGGTAAATGAAGTTTTATGTCAAATAAATGATTTGCAAAGTTCTCTATCTACATTAATCCATGAGTGTGAGTTTTCTAGTACAAGATCTGATGTCCAACGAAGACTCCCAAATGGTCACATGTGAGATGCCCACTGCCTAGATGTGACTCAAGAAGCAAGAATGTGTGGAAGTAAAACTAATAAATTATGCAGCTTTCACATATTAGCTCAGCTTGATTCTCGGTAGGAATCCTGTGGTAGAGTTGAGATGTTCAGATGTTTGGAGACACCAAGCTCGAAGCCTATTAAAGGCCCTCAAAGAGCTTTCATCCATAAAAAACATCAAATTCCCCCATGGATCCAAACCGAATTTAAAAGATCTAATTAGCTCTGATTTTCTAACTTGCAATGGGATTTTATTCCACCACATTCTTGCTCTCCCATAAAGAGAATTATTCCAGATAGATGTTCTACCTAACCTACTATTCATCAAATATTTCTTATTTTCTGTTTTCATAGTATGCATTCTTTTGTATATTCCCATACAATTGCCAAGCCCCCTACAATATTTCATCCCTATCATCCTTTGAATTTTCCTAGAAAAATGTCTTTGAATCCTTTCTAATTTAACTGCATCTTATTATATACACAAAAAGACTCACAATATTCAGTAACTGGTCTCACCATAGTCTTATAAATGGGGAGCAAAACAGCCCTAAGTCTGCTGTCAATACGTCTAAAAATGTTGCCTGTTTCATAAAAACACATTCTGATAATATCCAATAGGAGATGATTAAAGCCTACCTTATCATCCACCTTTACCTCCAAATCCATACTAACATTAAGATTTTTGATATCAATATTATCCAATATATAGGGATAATTAGGATTCTCCATACCAAAATGCATAATAGAAATCTTCCTAACACTGAACTTCATTTAATTTCCTATAACGCATTTAGATAAAGTATCCAAGTAAGATTGGAAAGAAAACTGATCAGGTAACTCTGAAATAATTGAGACAACTTTAACATCATCAGCATATTTTGTCAATCAAAATCTATCATCCAAAGTAGGGTTACCACCTGTCCCACTTTGCGAGGGACAGTCCCTCTTTGGGCAGTTGTGTCCTGCATAAAAATTGAAAATTGCAAATGTCCTGAGATATTAGGACAAACATATTTCATATATTTTAATGTAATAGTTGCATAAAACAGTTATTCTGTTTCTGAAACTCCTAAATGTTATAAGAAACAGAAGAAGCAACTACAATTCTACAAGAATAAGCATTTATTTAGGAAAAAAAGTGAAGTTTTGTCCTTCGTACTGGCTGCGGGTATGTTTTGCCTTGCAAAATCTGATGTTTGTACAAAAAATGTCCCACTTTGGGCATTTGAAAAGGTGGCAACCCTAATCCAAAGGAAAGCTATATATAAAAAATTCCAAACAGTACTGGACCCAATACTGAACCCTGTGGAACACCTCTAATAATCGTCCTTTCATCTGAAAAACAATTGCCAGTTTTCACTCTACAGTTCCTACCATCCAACCAATTTGCTATCCACTTAATTACATATCCATTAATATTTAATTAATTTAATAAATCTAATACTCTATAATGGGGTATAGTATCAAAAGTCTTGGGCATATCTAAATGTGTAACATCTACTACATTCCCATCTTCCAGAGTCCTTCACAACTGCTCATGAAAAGCTAATAAATTAGTACCACAGCATCTACCTGCAACAAACCCATATAACATTAAATCATATTCATCACCCAAAGAACTAATAATATGTTGAAACAATACCCATTCAAACATTTACCAGTAAGACTTGTAAGACTAATTGGTCTGTAATTTTCAAAAACATGATGATCACCGCTCTTTAGAACATGAACACTATAAACCAGTTTCCATAATGGGGAACATATTGTACGTCTAATGTTTTTTTTAAACAAATAACACAAACAAGGAGTAATGCCCCTAATACTAGAAGATAGAAACAGACCCCTAATACCATCAGACCCTATACTTCTAACTGTATCATACAGTGCATTAGACCAAAGTGTAAATATTTCCAGATAGACAGCAGGCATATTAAGAGATAAATTCAGATTTCTCATTTCATCTGCAAGACCAACAAAGTCATTTTTTATTTTTATTTATTTACTTATTTCACATTTGTTGACTGGGAAAGTCCAACTAGATCAGAGCCTATTTTCAGCAAAGACCCAGGGAGAAATGCTACAGACGTATGTCTTTGGAATTAGTAAAGGTGTTAGGTACTGACTCAGCATCAGTTATTAGTTCATCACCAACTTGAAGTTCTCTTCCAGTATAGGCTTCTTTCTTAAACCTTTTCAAATGATTAAAACATGCCTTTTTATTACCAGCAACACTATTAGCTTAGTCTTTTTCATAAGCTACTCTCCTCATTTTAGATAACTTACTCAACGTTTTTCTCGATGTTCTGTAATTAAGCAATGTCTTTCCCCCAGACTGCTTTCTCAACCTTTTCCACAAATTTTGTGACTGATTATATATAGCCTTTGTAGAGAAGTCTTCCACCACAGAGGGCTGTACTCATAGTGCTTAGTAGTAATTACAGGTACAAAATGTTTAATCACCGTATACAAAAAAATCCTGAAACCTGTTCCATCATTCCCTAATGTCCACAGAACAAACAGGTTATTTCCAATTCCAGTTAATTACTTCGTCTCATCTTACTATAATCTGCAATAGACTAGGAATATCTCACCAATTAAACTAAATTTTCTGTGTGTGTGTGTGTGGGTGAGTGCATTTGTGTGTTTTTATAGGAGTGTGTGTGTGTGTGTGTGTGTGTGTGTGTGTGTGTGTGTGTGTGTGTGTGTGTGTGTGTGTGTGTGTGTGTGTGTGTGTGCATGCGTGTGTGTGTATATGTGTGAATGCATTGTGTGTTTTTGTGTGTGTGTGTGTGTGTGTGTGTGTGTGTGTGTGTGTGTGTGTGTGTGTGTGCTTTGGTCTTTAGAGATATTACCTTTTTGTGGCATTGACATCTCAGTTTTTTGCCTCATTGGTAGATTCAATGTTTTTCAATTTGTAAAAGGAACTGACTGTCCAATGTAACTTCAAAATTTTCAGTTGCCATAATCATCCATCCATTTTTGTGGTTTATGCAAGAATCTGTCCTTGCCAACTATTTTTATAATGACAAGCAAAGAATGTTTTAAAAGCATTCATATAGGACAGCATAAGGGATATTAAATAGAAGAAAAAATATAGTTTGTGTAGGCATTTAATGATGTCCATAGTAGTTTTTATTGTGTTTCATTCTCAGCTTGTGATATTTGTACTTTTGAGTATGAGTAATAATATGACAATGAAATAAAACTGGAACAAAGATTTACATTTTAAAACTAATGTTCATTTACATTAAATGGGAGCTGTAACTCTTTTTAGATAATGTTATGTTTCATTTATTGTTATAAATATATATCTACACTAGAAATATTGATATGATTTCCCTTGTAGATTTTCTAAACTCATACTTTTTCTTTCAAAGGCTGCTTTGCCTTTAAATGATAACTGTGATCAGTAATTAAATGATTAGTTGTTTGCAACTAAACAGATGTAAGGCACGCGATCTGGACATATATAAAATTTTCCTGTAGATGGACACCTAGCTGTCTGAATCAGAAAAGGGATGACTTTCCCTTGGAACTTGTTATTGTTATTTGTCTTCATGGTTTGCAGTAAACCCACTACGCTAGGTCTCTACTATAAAACAGACATATGTTCAGTATTATCTAGTCCGTTAACAATACTACATAATAATACTAATGTAGAAAATGTGTGATGTTTGAATACTGCCATAGGAAGCTTTTAAAATTAGGAAACATGGCTAAATTGTAATATCAGTGAACAGTTATGTTGATGAATTTTAGAAAGTCTCTTTTTTATTTAATTAATTAGCTAAAGGGCCGGGTAGGTCAACTAAACAGAATGCATTTTTCTACTACGATGGAGTTATTATAAACCTTCATAATATTTTAAAATAAAATTAATGTGCTTTTTTAATTGTGTCTGTATGTCATATGGTGTCATCACATTATGTAGAACCATGACTCTTTCATATAAGTGAGCAAAATCTGAAAGCCTAAACCATGTTAACATCAACATTAGATAAAACTGAACAACAAGACTTTGGAAGTCATCACAGGTCTTGTACTGCATAACAGTAAAATAATTGATTTAAAATAGGGCACTGAGCAAAATCCTAAAAAGCCATCTTTTCAAAATTGAAATTGAAATGTATTAAAATGCTATTATACTGCAGCAACATTCCAGTGATTAAAACTCAAAACACTATTGATAAAACACTTTGACAAGAAAGTAAAGCCAAAAAATAGTATAAATAATGTGCTAAATGAATGTCAAAAAGATGAGTCTTCAACATCCTTTTAAAATATACCAGCATGGGAGAGACTGTCACCAACTGGTGAAAAAAGTTTCTGATGAATGGTAATAAGTAAAAACGTATAAATAATACTTTTAACCATGAGAACACCTTCCTTGAGTTCAAAGAGTTATGTTGGCAGGTGAGATTAGATGCCCTCACCTTTCCAGGTCTTAATGACAGTCTTAGCCTCAGCAGCCTGCTGAAGCTGGGCTCTTACACAATTTAACTGTGTTCTCATGGTTAAAGGTATTATTTATATGTTTTTAGTTATTATTTTTAATATATGGTGCTGTTGTACGAAAAATGTTTAAAAGTTTTTAAATATTTTTTATATGTTTTCTGCTTGGTATCAAGGTTTGTATATGTCACTTTAAGTGTTACCAACTTTTAACATGTTTCATTAGCTGACTATGCCACGTGATGTTCTTAAATGGTATATATTACTGATGTAATTTGGTTTTCACTATTCTGAAGAAGTTAGCTGATTTATGCTAACAAAAGTTATGTGGTCGAGTTTGGGAAGGTGTCCTTGGTTTTGGTTTTGTTTGGACTTTACCCATAGTGCCCTTCTCCATGTTACCTCAGATCTCTTTTGCCACATAAGAAACAAGATGTGCCAGACAGCCTCTCCGCTAAGTGTTCATTTTGTTGATAGTTTGACCAGAATTTTCTTCATTTGACACTTTTCATATAAAAGGTCTTGAGTTTTCAGTTGTACCCTTTTTGATAGTGCCCTCTTTTCAGCTTTACTTCTCCTTTTTTCTACCAGTTGGTAACTCCTTTGTTGGTACCTTCCCTTACCCGGTTGGGTAGTCTTTCGTACCATAGTTGGTACTCCCTCTGTTCTATCTCTTTCCTCCTAAGATTGTATTGCATCTATTATTATTATTTTATTGTGGTATTGCTTAAATTTTAATTGTGTTTTTCCTGTTTAGGAATTGTTATACATATTGTGGAAAACATGTCAGAAAAGAAAATGACTACTGATTTTAAAAGATGTGACAAATGTGACAGAAAAATGCCTAACATAGACAGTTATATGTCTTGTGTTTACTGTTTAGGGGTTTCTCATTTATCAGAGAAACCGCCTTGTGATATATGTAAGACTTTCAGCTCCCGCACTCTTGCAGAATGCAAAAATAAAGTGTTGCTTGCTGGTTTACTAAAATCTCCTTTTTCAGAGGAGATTTCTGAGATGGAGGGTCCCCCTCAAGGAAAGATGACAAAAAGAGGAGTAAGTCTCTTCCCGCTTCTCCTTATGAGTCAAAATCATTGGAACCAAGGTCTAAGGTTCCTAAGTTGTTGCATAAGGAGATTCCAGTTCCAAGACCGAAATCCTCGGCTCCGATCTTGGTTCCAAAAGAGATGATTCCATCAGAGCCAACTGTTCTTTCGACACCGGACATTGTTTTGTCTGCTCCAACCTCTGTTACTGCACCATTAACTTTGAATATGGCATCTGCTACATTGTCTGCTCCAATTTCTTTGTCTGCTCCATCTTCAGCACTGACAACCACCATGAAGACTGCCTCTGCTCCAACTAATCTCTCCGTACCTATAGTCACTTTGGAACCAGTGTTTTCCTTTCCTGAGCTTTATAGTGGTCATTTGGCCTCAGCTCAGAGAGATAATGTTCTTCTCACGACCAGATACTCCCCTTTGGTAGATCCCTTCTATAGACAGCAGTATAGTCCTTTCCTTGAAAGCCCAGTTTCACCATCGGGGTTATCTACCCTTTCCTCCAAGAGCCTGTCTGAGTTAGATATAGTGAGACTGGTAGACCTGCTGTTGAAGGCCAGAAGCATTTCTCCTCCTCAGAATCCCTCCCTCCCAATCGGAGCAGAGGGCCCTGCTCTGAGGACTCCACAGTATTTTCTCCTCCAACTTCTTCAAAGGTTTTGGAAGTTTTGCCACTGACTGCTATCCCGGTTCCAATGGCTTTGGCACTGATAGTGGATCTCACTTCAGTGCCAGAGACTTCACTTTGGTCTGAACCCTCTGCAGAAACAGGCCATCCTTGGGTCCGAGATTGGCCTCCCTTGGCAGCCCTGTCTCTCCTGGAGCCTCCTACCCTGGAGGTTGGTCCTTCCGGGTGGGGTGTGACCCCTGGTTTTGAGTTTGTCCTTTTTGGTTCCAGGCTCCCATCCCTCCTCAGGGGGTCCGGCATTCCAGGCAATGGAGAGAGCTTTAGCCATGGCTGGCTCCCAGCTGGACCCATCGGCATTGGAGACACCCCCCTCCTCCTGTTTCTGAGCCACAGCTACTACCTCTCACTATTGTTGGACATCGGGTTCAGGAGCCAAAAGTTAGCCTTCATCAAGCTTCCCCTTCTGCAGGTTCCTCCTCTGACATTCCCCTCAAGAAGGTTCCTCACAAGAAAGTGTGCAAGAGGAAACATGTTGATTCCCTGGAGGAAACGCTGACTGAACTCCCCCTTTGAACCTGCAGACACATGTGATTGGAAATTCTTATCTTGGAAAACCTTATTTATGGTTGCTATTACATCTGCTAGATGTATATCAGAACTTCAAGCCTTGAGTATTAAGAGTCCATATTTTATTTTTCACAAGGATAGGGTTTCCTTACGAACAAATCCTTTCTTCCTTCCGAAAGTGATTTCGGATCTGTCTGTTAATCAAACTCTAGACCTACCTGTATTCTTCCTAAATTACTCTAATAAAGGGGAATATACTTTGCATTTGCTTGATATTCACAGACAACAACATTTTTATCTTGACAAGACAAAGTCCTTTAGAAAATCTGACTAGTTATTTACTGCCTATTCTGGTTCTAAGATGGGGAAAGCAGTAGCTAAAGTTACCCTATCCAAATAGCTTAGAGACTGCATTACACACATATACTGAGAAAATAACATGACTGTTCCTGCAAGGATTAAAGCACACTCAGCAAGGTTAGTTTCAACTTTTGCAGCCTTCCATTCCAAGTCTTTCATGGATGATATTTGCGCAGCAGCAACATGGGCCTCTCCTCATACATTTATTACACATTATAAATTAGATATGATTTCTAGGGGAAGAACTTCCTTCAGCTCAATGGTACTCAGGAATATTCTTCCTTAGGGCCTCCCAGAAAATGGGTAGCTAGGGACTCTGTCACACATGTAAGGAATGAATGAAGATTAACAACATCAGATAAAGAAGTTATGTCTTACTATAATGTTCCATCTGTGTTGTTGATCTTTATTCATTACAAACCCACCCTCCATTGCCCTCCAAGGTCTCTTGGAGGTTTGGTTATGGTCCTTCCAGTCCTGGTAAGATACTTGCTTAGAGAAAGCCTCCACTTTCCTTTCTAGAAGCTTTCCTGTCCTTTGGGCAAACTTGATCTGAGGTAACATGGGGAAGGGCACTATGGGTAAAGCTTAGCTTGAGAATTTTCTGGCTGGTGTGGGCTTGGTTAACAGCTGAGTCAGAACTGAGGATTGGTTCCGAACCCACATGTCATGAATGAATGATAATTAACAACACAGATGGAACGTTATGGTAAGACATAACTTCTTTTTATAGACTTTTTTGATTTTACTTGATATGCAGGTTATTGGAGCCTGAAGTTATTTTATACTTTCCCTTATTTTTGACTATCAATTTGATGCAGTTAAAATGTTTTGAATGGAAATTAAGTAAAGCCATATAAGCGTATAATACTGAAGTGTGGGCTGTGTAGTTCAGACTTTAAATATATATTTACAATAACTTTAAGTAGTATTATTATGGAATTTGTGATGATTTAAGCATGCCTTTTTGTAACCTGGAAGGATGGATTTAAAGAACCATATATAGTAATATTATGATGTTTATAATATATCAATAACAATTGCTTTACTCACAATTACAAGTAGATGTGTCATTAGAAATAGTTTTAAAATTATTAAAAGTCAGTTATGACAAGTATACTGAAGGCTGAAATCATTAATTTAAATTGGCAACAGTTAAAGAAAAAAATAAAGTTACTAGACTGTAGAACAAATATGTTATGTATTTTTTCTTTACATATTAAATTGGGGGACCATTAGATAACTGGTGTTGCTAGCAGATATATAGATATAACATGTTCCAAATGTGTGATAAATCTGAAAATATGTGTATAATCAGTCAGTTTGGAACAGATTAATTTCTTTATAGCTATGAATGTCTACTGTATTGCTTGAATCCAAAATCCTCATGTGACTGATACTTGGTTGACTAAAACTCCCAAGCTATCAACCAATGTTGAATTTATTCTACTATCATATCCAAAAGTGAATATAACACATGGCTTGCTTAAAAGGTAGAAAATCTGTAGGACCCGATGGAGTAAATTGCTGAATTTTTATCAAGCACTTTCAGAAAAATTAATGCCGTACCTGACAAAATTATTAAACCCTTTAATTAGTCCTAACTGGTTTGTTGTGGAATCTATGCAAGAAGTAGGTATTGTACAGATTAAAAAGGAATGTAAATCTGGATTTGATCTAATACATTTTGACAATATCCATATTGAATTTCGATTGATATATTTTAACTGAAACCTTAAAATATAGAACTCCTCATACTGAAAGCAGAGCATGGTCAGCACAATATCAATTATGTTCTGTATTCAAAGTACATTAGGTTTAAGTAAATCTGATGAAATTAGTGTTGCTAAACTTGAGGTA
The DNA here is from genome assembly GCF_019279795.1 of Protopterus annectens. NCBI lineage: Eukaryota > Metazoa > Chordata > Ceratodontiformes > Protopteridae > Protopterus > Protopterus annectens. The sequence continues at coordinate 695,353,875 of NC_056733.1, forward strand.
ACCAAAGCTTTCAGTCTGAATAAATATAAATTGCATAGTTCAGGCATGATACTATGATTTTCCTCAACACTATATAACTATTTTGCAAAATCTTTGCAGTTGTACTAATAATACTGCACCTAATTCAAACTTTTAGCAGGTGTGGGACAAGCATGCTCATTGTCAGCTACTTTATTTGTTGTCATATGTAAACCTCTGTTTTGTGTGTTACAGCAAAATTTGGATAGTCTAGTAAAAACTCGTAATATACATATACTAATTGCTTATGCTAATGATTTCAATTTGGTACATAGAAAATAAAATTTTGAAATTGAGGGGTAATTCAGATGTCACCATTACTGGATTACAAATGAACTATACTAAATTCAAATATTTTGTGTTTTGTTCCCTTCTTGATGACTCTAGTAAAATATTAATTCATATTTTGAAGAAATTAATTTTTTTAGGAATTTTGTATTCCATTGACTATCAAAAGACTGCTGATTTAGCATGCCAGTATTAAGACAGAAAGAAAAACATAATGTTAGGTATGTTCATTATTAGGCCCTCGAAAGTTACAAAAGTATTCATATTCATATCCATATTCATATTATTATTATTATTATTATTTTCTGATGTAAAACATACAATTCTTCCTGTTCAATGGACTGTGCCTATTAAGAAGACTTTTTATAAATTTATGCGAGAGAGTGGTTTCTGCAGAATATCATGGAACCTATCTTCTAATATTTTTAATATTTCATGGGTTCAGGATTCCATTATACTAATTCAGTGTTTCTGAAACTAGGGTCCGTGAACTCCTGGGGGTCCATACGATAAAATCTAGGGGTCCACAAGCTCACTTGCTTCCACCTGTATTTTGGGCATCATCCACGACCCGGCCCTGTAAATGCAGAAAAAAAATTTGCACCACTAATCCAAAATTTATTTAAAAAAAAGACAAGAAAGAAATTTCCCTGTTTGTGGCTGAACAGCTTAATTTCTGTATTTGCGGCTAAGCAGCTGTTTGCCCTTAGTTTTTAAAGGAGAAGATGAAGGAACAACTTCTGTGTTTGCAGCTGACACTGAGCAGCTGCTTACGCGACCTGTGTTTTCTGCCAGCAGTTATAACTTGGAGGAAAATTTAAACACCTGTTCTATTCCCTCCAAGTAAGACAGGTCCTGGATTTATGGATTTATGTTCATTGCTGTATGTATACAGGAATGGGTATGCAGAGCTGATGATCGATCCAGATGATCTTGTTGAAAGAACTTAAAGGCATTTTTTTTTAATCAAGGCTTGAATAAGAAGCCTGAGTGTAGCTGAGAGTGTGCGCATGCTTTTAGTTTGGCAGATTTACTTGGTACATTTGTAAAACACAAGAAAATAGAAGTTGGATGATTTTTAATATTTTAGTACTGCATACACCTTTAAGTTTTGTGGTTTAAGCTGTCAATTGTCCAGATTTTCACAGAATGTCCAGATTTCCTTATTTGGTCTGTTCCTCATAAAATGTTGTTTTTTCTAGCAAATCCATGGCATATCACTGAGGAATGAACTCAGAAAATAATGCCAGACATTTAAGCTTTGGATTTCATATGTTTCAGAAAATTCGTACTAATGCAAAACTTGTTGTTTTATCAACTTTCTAAGTTTATAAGAGCAATATTTAAAGTCTATTCTTAGTTTTGGACCTTTGTTCCCCCCATTATGACAGGCTTTGTCCATACCCTTCAGCTGTCCAGGTTTTTGCAGAATGTCCGGATTTTGCTTCTTATTTTCTGTCTGTTTCTAATAAAAATTGTGTTTTTTTGGAAAATCCCTGGCAAATCATTGAGGACTGAACTCAGAAAATAATGACAGACATTTGAGCTTTAGATTTCATAACCTTCAGAAAAAATCATTCTAATGCAAAACTTGTTGTTCTATTAACTTTCTACATTTATAATAGCAATAATTAAAATGTGTCCCTAGTTTTGGCCCTCTTTGCCCCCATTATGATAAATGCATTTTTCAAGGAATTTAGTTTCAAGTGTATTTTCAAGGAATTGTGAGCTTCAAGGGAAGAGAAGTTCACTGCTGCTCATGCTAAGTCTGTTTACAATGTGCAATTGCTTTGTTCAGCTAGCTAGCAAATGGTATCACTATTGTAGTACAGATCTTCAAGATAGTGTTAGTAGCACAACAGGTAGCATACTTGCAAATTAATGCAGAAGGCTGTGGGTTCTATTCCCACAGCATATTGATGGGCTGCTGATACTGTGTTGCATTTTTAGGGGGTGGGGTACTGAAGTTCTAAATGCGTCCTCCTTTGGATGAGATGCCTAGTAACTATGAACCTGTTTTCAGTTTGTCATCCATGCAATATTACCAGCTTACCATTTTTTTAATGTAGCATAAGTAGGCAATTTATTCTTCAAGGGCAGCAGGCACTGAATTTGTAAATGAAACACTGAAATAAAGTTGTTTGCTAGCAGCAACCTTTTCATTAGTTACAGATCTCTTTAAGGTGGAATTTATTCACATGCCTTTTACTTCTTCAGATATTGTGCATATTGACTGATATTGGTGGATTGTAATGACAGAAGTTTGAGTAGCCTTTTATGGTTGAAATGTTCTGAACTGGGCAATTTTGTCATTATCGGTTCACATGTTTTATTTCATTGCTTACTGGAAAAATGTGCAAAACTATATATTTAAAAGACGTACTACCAAGTGGTGTATTATACAAGGGATATATTTTAATTATTGTGTATTAAAATTTAATTATACAATTAGGAAGGTGAATCAAAATACTTTTGCATGGTCTGAAAAATATTCGCAAGGGACCTATGCTTTGAAAACAGCCCAAAGCTAAACTTTATCCGCCACTGGCCAGATGCATTTTCTTTGAATGTGGGTTTCAATGCTGTTTCAGTGAATGTGAATTTCAAAGGCAGAGAAGTCTTAATGCTAAGTCTGGTTTCATTGTGAGACTGTATTGCTTTGCTTAGCTTTAGCAAATGTCTATCAGGATTTGTGCTCTAAAATTTGAAATACAAGTTTTAAATTAAATCCAAATATCTTTAATCGTTGTAGAAGTAAAGCAGAAAACAGTATGCATACTGAAAATTTTAAATAGTGTTTATGGCAACTGGGGAGAAATAGCTAAGTAATGGGACACTGAAATGGCTGCATGGTGGGGAGGGGACTAATTTGGGTTTGGGGTTGATCCAAATGTAATGTATGTGTGCCGCCACCTTTAGGGGTACACGAAAATATTTCCTTTATAAAAGGTGACCTCCAGCTTGCAAAGTTTCGGAACCACTGTGCTAATTTATACTCAGTAAAAAGCTGAAGAAGTGTATATATATATATATATATATATATATATATATATATATATATATGTAGATGGATTCTCTTAAGATCAAAGTTTTGAAACTTCAAATGTTTTGAATGGAGATTGCTGTACAGCGTGGAATGGGAAATTTACTGTTTTCCTCACTGCAGTGTGATCTTGGAGGTGGTATATTTATTTAACAGGTGATGTGAGTGGTGCAGGGGAACTTGCCCTCCTGCAAAAACATAAAAAAATTGTTTTTATTTTTTTATTACAATTTCGAAGATTCAAAACTTCGATCTTATGGTCTTGACCATTTGCAGTTTGAAGTTTTGAAACTTTGAGCTTGTAAAGTAGATCTATGTATACATACATATCTCCCCCCCCCCCCTCTCTCTCTCTCTCTATATATATATATATATATATATATATATATATATATATATAAAATGCTCAGATTTGAGGTATATAATTTACAAATGCCTTTAGAATCATCCAAGCACAAGAAATTATGGGGATTTTAGTTCTATTGTCATTTTCTTCCCTACTAAAAGTTTACTGGGGAGTTAAGCACATCAGTTTCCGTAGAAAGGCAAAACAATGTTGTCCATTATATACAGAAAAATACATTAAGTATAATGAAGGTTTTACTGAAAATAACAGATGGGCTAAGGTATTAAAATGAGATGGTTATTTGCCTTTAAGTGAATATTTATAAACAGAATTTTCCACATATTCTCCCCACTTACTAATATGTTTTTTGGGGGGAGTGATCTTGTATATTACTTTAAATTGACATTTTTAATAAAATGTTAGACATTCCTTTTCTTCCAAGTTTGTGGGGCAATAACTTTTAGTCTCAATGTGACATGTGACCCAGTTGGTGACATGTATTCCTTGGTGGAATGTATCACTCTAAACGTGATATGAAATTGTCGAGAAACCATGGCTGTAATAATGTATACAGACTGTCTTTTTGGCTATATTATGAATTTGTTCCTTTCTCAGCATCATTTTAATACTGAGTAGTATTTCTCAATAAATAGCTTCTCTCTCTCTCTCTTTTGTATTTATTATCAAGGACTGAGATATGCTAGATTTTTTATGATATACAAGTCTTAATGGAATGAAACCCCCCTTAATTAAATATGTAACCAATAGTCTGGTTTCTTGATGCCCAAGGGAAAATAAGTAATTGTAATCCATGTGACCTGAGATTCACTAGCCACTCAAGCAGCAGACAAACTGGGTGAGAAGGGTGGGAGTGAGTGGCTGGCAGTAGTTTGCCCTTATTGTGGGAGAATGAAGCCAGCTCAGTCTACTGTTATACTGATACCAGGTAGAGTTTTTCTGCTAAAGACTAGTGAAAGTGCCAGGACATAAACTTGGCTCTGCAAGCCATTGTTTGCACATGTACAGAAGCATATGTTTTATATATATATATATATATATATATATATATATATATATATATATATATATACATGTATATATATATATATATATATATATATATATATATATATATATATATATATACATGTATATATATATATCTATATCACTGTGGCATCATTATAGTCCCTTGCTTCAAGAGATGTGTACAGCAAGACACCAAGGGTGAGATGGCGGGACCAAAACCTTTATCCTCCATACAGAATGATGGCTAAGATCCCTGGTTCTCACCTCTCTCTCTGTCCTCATAAAGCACTAAAGAAGGAGAGATGATTGGGCTGATAGAAGAAGGGACTATATGGTTGGCAAGGGGGAGACAGGAAAAAGAAAAAAGTGTGACCACTAGTGTAGGAGTGGCCTAAGTCACTATATATTGCTATTTATTTACTTATTTGTTTTTTGAGCAGATGGATGGGCTGCTTCCAAGACTCTTTTCAGCCATGTCCTTGTCCTGAAGGCATGATAAAACAAAAATGGGAAATAACACATGGCATTTAATTGATTATTCACGTTATATATGGTTACATAAAGTTTAAGTGCATACAGTGTTACATAAGTTTCTGCATGTGGTGACATCAAGACACACTTTTTTAGGTCATTAATAGGCCAAAAAAAGCAGGTAGTAGAACAACTCTGTCAACTAATTATTTACAGATTACAAAATGAATCTTCAGCTTGTTAAACAGGCAAAATATTTACAGCTATACTGCCAAGACTAGATTTCTATGACAGTATCTCCCAAGAAATGTTAAGTAGACTGAGGAGCCTGTCATCCATTTTCTTTTTATCACTAACAATAAAAGCTTTCAATTGAATGTAACTGTCGCTTGTATTTGAATCCATCATAATTTTATTTGCTCCATATTTGTTGAGGCAATGATTTTTATGCAGTAGGAGCTTATTTTCACTCTCCCTTGTCACTAAACCAAGGAGAGGTCTTTTTAACTAACCCATGAAAAGGTATTATTTCCCCAGTAACACCCACCTTAGGGGCATTATTGTACTTAGACAATGGACTATCTGTTAAATTGTGTCAAATTTGCTTTTTAATTAGTGTATCCTTATTAATATTTTTGATGTACATAGTTTGCCTGTCTAATGTTTCAATGTTGATATAGCATAAGTAATTACTGCTGAAGGAATTATTTCACATCCAGAATATATCAGTATTTAATGTAGAGACACACATTCACATGCACGAGTGCGAGCGCGCGCACACACACACACACACACACACACACACACACACACACACACACACACACACACACACACACACACACACACACACTGCATGCACACACACGCACACACACGCACACACACACACAATTACAACCAATTTATGGATTATGTACAACTTTGATGTTTGTGATCAAGACTGAACAAGTATATAATAAATAAAGGTTGCAATAATGTACTCCATCTCCTGCTATCAGACATATACAAGGCTACCCACTGCAACCCCCCCTTCATATAGATAGGCAGGCAGACACACCCACACACATGCAGACACACACACACACACACACACACACACACACACACACACACACACACACACACACACACACACACAGACACTGCATGCACACATACGCATACGCACACATGCACACACACACACACACACACACACACTCACATTGCAGTCACTTTACTGACTGCATACGTATCAATTGTCTGAGTGTTGTCAAATGAATGAGCAAATAAATTAATAAATAAACATTGCTGTTAGATACATACAATGCAGTCTGTTGCAGTTCCCACAATGGCCACCTTAAGTTTGTTCCTTTCAGGCACATTATATATTGCAACCCACTGCAAGCCTAACATGTGCACGAGTGCACGCTCATGCACACGTGTGCGCGTGCACACACACACACACACACACACACACACACACACACACACACACACACACACACACACACACACACACACACACACACACACACACACACACACACACACACACACACACACACACACACACACACACACACACACTCACATTGCAGTCACTTTACTGACTGCATACGTATCAATTGTCTGAGTGTTGTCAAATGAATGAGCAAATAAATTAATAAATAAACATTGCTGTTAGATACATACAATGCAGTCTGTTGCAGTTCCCACAATGGCCACTAAGTTTGTTCCTTTCAGGCGCATTATATATTGCAACCCACTGCAAGCCTAACATGCGCATGAGTGCATGCTCACATGCTCACTCACACGCGTGCGCGCACACACACACACACACACACACACACACACACACACACACACACACACACACACACACACACACACACACAGTATTGTACATATTCACCCTATAAGATGGCTGGCAGTGTAACTGCTGAACAGAACATAAAGTGAGTCAGACAAGTAGGGATGATGAGAGACTGCAATTGCAGGCTAACAGAGTATTATTTAATTTAAAAGTGTATCTAAGAAAAAGCTTTTTTTATGAGCTTGATTTTGCTCTCTCTGAGCTCCATCTTCTTTGCTCATGTTTTTGTAGATCTAGATATAGCCAGCAGTGTTAAAATGATTGTGATATGTGTAGAGAACTTCATTATTTGCTTCTGAATGCAGATGTAACCTACAGAGTTAAAATGTCATTTGGTGGGATGTTGATTTCTTATTATGGGTAAAATTCTTAATGTTAATGTATATAATGTTTTATTGTTTAGTATATGCTAGTGGAGTTGTATTTTATTTCACAATTCCTATTCTTATGATATTTCTTGCTTTAATATGTATCCATTAGTATATAAGGTGGTATATGTTGTGTCGTGTATGGACTGACCAATGATTCTCAGTCTTCTATGTGATCATTCATTACCTTTACAAGATGGAGCTATACAAGGGAAACCCCCAGATGAGGAAGACAGAAATAAATTGTTTTGCACTACCTAGGTGAAGTAAAGAGGGAAATATATTTTTATTATCCTTTTCTCTCCTACTAGGTATGTGTTTATAACACAAAAAGCTTACCAGGACACAGACACAGGACCAGAGAGCTCTGTAATCACTGAAGTCAGAGGATCATCCAAATCAGAATCTCCAAACTTAGGGCAAAAGATCTGGGATGTGGTAGAGTACGTGAAGCCACCTGAGGTATGTAACACACACTTTGGACCAGGTAAGTATTAGTCAGTAGATAATGAATGTAAAAATAGACAATTTAGCTGCAGACTGTCAAACTTTATTCAGAAGATAAGGTTTTAGAAATGGAAGACAGATGTTTGCAAGTAATTGGATGCATTGAGTAGTTGTAAAAGTATTGGAGAAGAGAATGTTGGAACATCATTGCATCAAATGCAGTGTACTATGAGTTTGGCTTTCAGACCGGGTATGTTTGGTCAAAGTACTTGTCGCTAAATGTACTTCAATGAACAAACCTGTATAAAACGGCATAAGCTTAAAACCAAAATAAAGAATATAAGTGACATGGATTTTGAACCAAGACAATTTTACTATTAAAGTCAGCTTAGTTGAAAGTCTGTAACACCTGTCTTCTTTAGTTTATTTATGAGTATTGCACAGATTGTGCTTAGAGTCTTTTTGGTTTGTTCCATCCTAAAAAATATGGAGTATACTGGTTTCTGTGGGCACAGAACCTCCACATCCTCTACCATGTGGGAGAACCTTGTTCTCCAGTTAATTACAATTAACTCTAAATGTCACTATACCAGGGCTAGCCTTAGGTTAACTAGTGACCTAGACAAAAGGACTTCAGGATATCCCTCCCCCATACAAACATCACCCAGTACCCCTATCCTGGCCTACCCACTCTATCCAGATTACCTAATTTTTCCCTTTTCTCACAGTTTGTCTTACACCTCACTTGTTTACTAAATTTCATTTATTCAACATATTTAAATAGGCAAGACTGTCTTCTGATAACTAAGTAGAAAACAGCTGTATGAAGATGGGGTCTGCAAGGCACCCACAAGCAATAGGGGTTTCTTGATGATTTTTCTATGGTTCATGTTACCCTGTTGTTTTATATTAAAAAGCAAGCTTTTCATCCAATGATGGTCTGAACAAAAAGCATGATTAAGGGAAGAAATTCAGTCTTGCTCTTCAACTTTGATTTTCCATGAATATTTTTAACACACCCTAACTGAACAAGACTACAACTAAATTAACCTGAGGACTAGGAGCAGCTAGGTACCAGAAGCCATTGGGTTACAGAAGTTCAGGGATGCATTTTAAAATGAAGAGAGCTGAACCTGAACAAAAATTATACATAAGGCAAGTAAATCATCCATATTTTTTTATTTGAAGGAAGAAATGAGATGTATCCAAGGCTTAATGCTCTAAGGTAATCAAATAATGGTGTATATTTCTATCTGGTGTTAAGCTGGGAAAAAAATAAAGGGACTAGTGGCTACAATCATACATTTTAAGTCACTGCTGCCATATGTATATACAATATGCCTCCTTACCCCCTATCTGCAAAAGAAAACAACATTTGGGGTACCCTCTATTGTCATACTTGGCAAAATAAAAAAAAAAAATAGAACATATTTGCTGTCAGACATGCATAAACAGATTACCACCTATATATGCACCTGATGTTCAATTGTGAGGAAAAAATTAAGTAATATAGTAATGTTTTCAACTGACCTTTAGACAGCCTGTTCCTACACAATCTTTTTTAAACACCTTTATTAAATTATCACTTAAGACATAGGCAAACATACATTAACAGAAAATAAAACAAGCCATTTTTAAATTTTTTTCATATAAATACAATATATATCATATATATTTTCTTTGCTACTATCATCAGTACATCTAAAAAATTGCTGAATTCCTGCCTTCCCTTAAACCTCACTCCTCATCTTCCTGAACATTATTATGCTTGTATTGTTTACACAATTTCCATTTATATATATGTAATTTGCTCTGTCCCTTTTCCAAAGACCCCTCTTCCAGTTATTTTATCTCTTTTAAAATATTCCATACTTCAAATATAGCTGGTTTAGACTTTGATTTCCATTTTCTAAGAATTGCGTTTTGGTAGTCAACAGAATTAAACTTAATAAGGCCTTACTATGTCTAGGCAATTCAAATCTTGTGTCCAGTTTGAAAGAATAATTTCCTTACTTGCAGTCATTTGCTCACCCAATATTTCAGATAGATCCTATGTAGGGAATTTTAAAAATCTGTCAACTTATTATACTCCCAAAACAAATGTTCCCAGTTACCTCTTTCTTTTCCATCACACCTTCAACCTTTGCTATCTACCTCAGGAAAAATTCTTTGAAGTCTGCTTGGGGTTTAAAATACCCATGGAAACACTTTCAAGCAAAGATCCTAAACCTTCTTGATTTGGTTGCAAACTTGGGAGCCATGCATATGTTTTCCCATTGCTTTTGTTGTAAATTGCTTTTCCAATCTCTCTTCCCAATCATTTCTATCCTCCTCTGATTGATTCTTATAGTTATTGTGCAATATTTATAGGGCCTACTAATTATCCCTTCTTAACAGCTGCTTCTGTTCTAGATTCAACTAAAAACTCTACCGGAGCAGGTCTTTCACTTAAAATTCCCATATGCATTTGCCTGTACTCTGAGATCAAGCCTTGGTAGGGACAGCAGTCTGTAGCATGCAATCCAAATATCTTCTTGGCCTCAACCCATTCTATCAACTTTCTGCTTGAGTTACTTGCTCTCAGTATCTTCTTTCTTTTGCTAAGTTTCTCCATTAAATTCCATCCTCCTCTTGCATATTTTCACCTACTAGCAGTCATCCTTATTAGCAAAATCTCCTTTCTACATCCTCTTATTGACTTAGATCCTAGAATACTTTCTGTTACTTTCTGAATATAATATTCTGTGTGGCTATTATTATTCTCCGTAAGGATCTGTATCCAAAATCCCACTCTCTGTCTAAATTCTTGAACTTCCCTATTGCTTAATCATCATCCGTTTCCACTTTGAATTATAATCTTCTGCTTGTATTATGTATATGAGCCTTAACTATGTAGCTCTAAAGTATCCCTTCAAATCAGGTAACCCTAAACTGCCTTGCTCTATTTGAAGGATCAACTTATCTCACTTAAATAGTTCCATCTTTCACTCCCAAATAAATTCCTTCAATTATTTATTAGTTATTGTCCACAGCTTCTCATTGGGTTGATAAAAGTATGCCTGACTTGTATACATTACTAAAAGAACTAAACACATTTTCATTGCTTGAATCTTACTATCCATATCTATTAATAAGAGTTTCCAGTTTCTCAGTGTTCGTATTATTGAAACAACAGAATCTAGCGTTTTGCCAAACACAAACGAAAATCCAAACACTGTAAGCAAAACACAGGGTCACCACTTCGCCTGAATGTTGACACAGGAAGCCAGCTGCATAGATCGAACAGATTCAATAAAAATATTTATTTTGTATAACAAAACAGTAAGTTAAGCGCTTTCACTCGTCATATACGAGCTTCATCAGAACATAATGCACATTAAGGTGTACCTATTTAAATATAAAATGGCGCCAAAATGTTCTAGCCTTAAAGCTATAAGTACATAATATCTGAAAAATATATGTATAAAATACCAATACATAAAATTGCATAAAATGTTAAATTGATTAAAATAATTAATTTTTCAACATTAACACAGGTTTCACAGAAATATAATCATTGATACCTGGTGGGTTCATAGCATCAGAATACAGTTGCCACCAGTATTCTCTGTAGGCTAACAAGTTCTTGATATTACCACCCCTTGGGTCCACTTTGATAATGTCTAAGATGGCAAACTTGAAATAATGTTCACTACCATTTTTGTTAATATGTCTATATAAAGCATTCTTGGTGTCATTAGTTCTAATACTATATCCATGAGCATAAATTCTCTTCTTAAACTGTCTTTGAGTTCTCCCTATATAGTACGCAGGGCAGCACATGCATTTTGCCATATAAATTAACATACTAGTATTACAATTTCCATTCTTAAATCTAACAATGGTTTTATTAACATTGTTTAAAGTAATACATATGTCTTCTAAGATGTCCTTACATTGTTTGCATGCCCCGCACTTCTTGGTGTGGACATCTTCACTTAGTTGAAAATTATTGCCACTTTCAAAAAGATTTTTTAAATTTCTACCCATTTTATATACATATCTGGGTTTGTTCCCAAGAGTACTTATTGTATCTGGCTCACTGAAAAATATATACCAATTCCTATCCAAAATTGATTTCACCGCCTGTGAATGTGGCCCGTATTCTATGATATATGCTCTTTTATAAATCTGAGTATTCATTGCTTCACTGGAATTCTGCACATACGTATCTACCTTCTTCATAATATTGTCATTCTTAATAGTGTCACTGTTTGACCCGAGTATAGGGGTATATCTTTTTCCCCATTCTCCAATGACATAATTCCTAATGTTGTACATCATTTTCTCATCATACCCTCTTTCACGGAATAACGTAGTTATATAATTCATCTCTTCAATCATATCTACATATTCCGATGTCATTCTAAGTGCACGGACCAATTGACCTTTATATATATTTTGTTTAAGCAGTTTTGGATGGTTACTGCTGTAATCTAAATAGGAGTTGGTAAACGTGGCCTTTCTATGTATCCTTGATTTAAATTTAGTCCCATCAAATAATACTAATGTGTCTAAATATGCCACACCATTATAGTTGTATTCAGAAGTGAATTTTAGATATGTACTACTATCGTTAAGGTACTGAACAAAATCACTAAATGAGTCCTGGTCACCGTTCCATAAAATATAGATATCATCAAGGTAACGGGAATAATACATAATCTTGTCATGGTATTTGCTGTTAAAGACAACAGTCTCTTCCCAATCAAGTAGCACCAAATTGGTATATGGGGCACAAGCTGCCCCATAGCTACACCATTGGTCTGCCTGAACATCTCCCCCTCAAAAAATATATAGTTGTGGTCTAAAACTATACTCATCATTTCTGCTAATAATTTAATTTTATCCCACGTCAATTTACTATGTTTGACCATACTGTTGGTGAACACTGTGATCCCATTATCATGGGGGATACAAGAGAACAGGTCCACCACATCTATTGATGAAAAATTATATTCTGACAATAAGCCAGCAGTGTTAAAATGATTGTGATATGTGTAGAGAACTTCATTATTTGCTTCTGAATGCAGATGTAACCTACAGAGTTAAAATGTCATTTGGTGGGATGTTGATTTCTTATTATGGGTAAAATTCTTAATGTTAATGTATATAATGTTTTATTGTTTAGTATATGCTAGTGGAGTTGTATTTTTATTTCACAATTCCTATTCTTATGATATTTCTTGCTTTAATATGTATCCATTAGTATATAAAGGTGGTATATGTTGTGTCGTGTATGGACGACCAATGATTCTCAGTCTTCTATGTGATCATTCATTACCTTTACAAGATGGAGCTATACATGGGAAACCCCAGATGAGGAAGACAGAAATAAATTGTTTTGCACTACCTAGGTGAAGTAAAGAGGGAAATATATTTTTATTATCCTTTTCTCTCCTACTAGGTATGTGTTTATAACACAAAAAGCTTACCAGGACACAGACACAGGACCAGAGAGCTCTGTAATCACTGAAGTCAGAGGATCATCCAAATCAGAATCTCCAAACTTAGGGCAAAAGATCTGGGATGTGGTAGAGTACGTGAAGCCACCTGAGGTATGTAACACACACTTTGGACCAGGTAAGTATTAGTCAGTAGATAATGAATGTAAAATAGACAATTTAGCTGCAGACTGTCAAACTTTATTCAGAAGATAAGGTTTTAGAAATGGAAGACAGATGTTTGCAAGTAATTGGATGCATTGAGTAGTTGTAAAAGTATTGGAGAAGAGAATGTTGGAACATCATTGCATCAAATGCAGTGTACTATGAGTTTGGCTTTCAGACCGGGTATGTTTGGTCAAAGTACTTGTAAGCTAAATGTACTTCAATGAAGAAACCTGTATAAAACGGCATAAGCTTAAAACCAAAATAAAGAATATAAGTGACATGGATTTTGAACCAAGACAATTTTACTAGTAAAGTCAGCTTAGTTGAAAGTCTGTAACACCTGTCTTCTTTAGTTTATTTATGAGTATTGCACAGATTGTGCTTAGAGTCTTTTTGGTTTGTTCCATCCTAAAAAATATGGAGTATACTGGTTTCTGTGGGCACAGAACCTCCACATCCTCTACCATGTGGGAGAACCTTGTTCTCCAGTTAATTACAATTAACTCTAAATGTCACTATACCAGGGCTAGCCTTAGGTTAACTAGTGACCTAGACAAAAGGACTTCAGGATATCCCTCCCCCATACAAACATCACCCAGTACCCCTATCCTGGCCTACCCACTCTATCCAGATTACCTAATTTTTCCCTTTTCTCACAGTTTGTCTTACACCTCACTTGTTTACTAAATTTCATTTATTCAACATATTTAAATAGGCAAGACTGTCTTCTGATAACTAAGTAGAAAACAGCTGTATGAAGATGGGGTCTGCAAGGCACCCACAAGCAATAGGGGTTTCTTGATGATTTTTCTATGGTTCATGTTACCCTGTTGTTTTATATTAAAAAGCAAGCTTTTCATCCAATGATGGTCTGAACAAAAAGCATGATTAAGGGAAGAAATTCAGTCTTGCTCTTCAACTTTGATTTTCCATGAATATTTTTAACACACCCTAACTGAACAAGACTACAACTAAATTAACCTGAGGACTAGGAGCAGCTAGGTACCAGAAGCCATTGGGTTACAGAAGTTCAGGGATGCATTTTAAAATGAAGAGAGCTGAACCTGAACAAAATTTATACATAAGGCAAGTAAATCATCCATATTTTTTTATTTGAAGGAAGAAATGAGATGTATCCAAGGCTTAATGCTCTAAGGTAATCAAATAATGGTGTATATTTCTATCTGGTGTTAAGCTGGGAAAAAAATAAAGGGACTAGTGGCTACAATCATACATTTCAAGTCACTGCTGCCATATGTATATACAATATGCCTCCTTACCCCCTATCTGCAAAAGAAAACAACATTTGGGGTACCCTCTAATGTCATACTTGGCAAAATAAAAAAAAAAATAGAACATATTTGCTGTCAGACATGCATAAACAGATTACCACCTATATATGCACCTGATGTTCAATTGTGAGGAAAAAATTAAGTAATATAGTAATGTTTTCAACTGACCTTTAGACAGCCTGTTCCTACACAATCTTTTTTAAACACCTTTATTAAATTATCACTTAAGACATAGGCAAACATACATTAACAGAAAATAAAACAAGCCATTTTAAATTTTTTTTCATATAAATACAATATATATCATATATATTTTCTTTGCTACTATCATCAGTACATCTAAAAAATTGCTGAATTTCTCCCTTCCCTTAAACACCACTCCTCATCTTCCTGAACATTAGTCTGCTTGTATTGTTTACACAATTTCCATTTATATATATATGTAATTTGCTCTGTCCCTTTTCCAAAGACCCCTCTTCCAGTTATTTTATCTCTTTTAAAATATTCCATACTTCAAATATAGCTGGTTTAGACTTTGATTTCCATTTTCTAAGAATTGCGTTTTGGTAGTCAATAGAATTAAACTTAATAAGGCCTTACTATGTCTAGGCAATTCAAATCTTGTGTCCAGTTTGAAAGAATAATTTCCTTACTTACAGTCATTTGCTCACCCAATATTTCAGATAGATCCTATGTAGGGAATTTTAAAAATCTGTCAACTTATTATACTCCCAAAACAAATGTTCCCAGTTACCTCTTTCTTTTCCATCACACCTTCAACCTTTGCTATCTACCTCAGGAAAAATTCTTTGAAGTCTGCTTGGGGTTTAAAATACCCATGGAAACACTTTCAAGCAAAGATCCTAAACCTTCTTGATTTGGTTGCAAACTTGGGAGCCATGCATATGTTTTCCCATTGCTTTTGTTGTAAATTGCTTTTCCAATCTCTCTTCCCAATCATTTCTATCCTCCTCTGATTGATTCTTATAGTTATTGTGCAATATTTATAAGGCCTACTAATTATCCCTTCTTAACAGCTGCTTCTGTTCTAGATTCAACTAAAAACTCTACCGGAGCAGGTCTTTCACTTAAAATTCCCATATGCATTTGCCTGTACTCTGAAATCAAGCCTTGGTAGGGACAGCAGTCTGTAGCATGCAATCCAAATATCTTCTTGGCCTCAACCCATTCTATCAACTTTCTGCTTGAGTTACTTGCTCTCAGTATCTTCTTTCTTTTGCTAAGTTTCTCCATTAAATTCCATCCTCCTCTTGCATATTTTCACCTACTAGCAGTCATCCTTATTAGCAAAATCTCCTTTCTACATCCTCTTATTGACTTAGATCCTAGAATACTTTCTGTTACTTTCTGAATATAATATTCTGTGTGGCTATTATTATTCTCCGTAAGGATCTGTATCCAAAATCCCACTCTCTGTCTAAATTCTTGAACTTCCCTATTGCTTAATCATCATCCGTTTCCACTTTGAATTATAATCTTCTGCTTGTATTATGTATATGAGCCTTAACTATGTAGCTCTAAAGTATCCCTTCAAATCAGGTAACCCTAAACTGCCTTGCTCTATTTGAAGGATCAACTTATCTCACTTAAATAGTTCCATCTTTCACTCCCAAATAAATTCCTTCAATTATTTATTAGTTATTGTCCACAGCTTCTCATTGGGTTGATAAAAGTATGCCTGACTTGTATACATTACTAAAAGAACTAAACACATTTTCATTGCTTGAATCTTACTATCCATATCTATTAATAAGAGTTTCCGGTTTCTCAGTGTTCGTATTATAGTATTATATTTTGTTTAGTCTTGTCCCATATATCCTTAGCCACCATAACTGAAGCCTTTTTAATCCATATTCCTAAATACTTCATCTTATCTTGTCCACATCAATATGGGTACTGCTGAACCAATTCATGTGTGGGTACATAATTTACAGCCTTAGCCTTTGTTTTATTTTCATTATTTTTATATCCTGAAAAGATTTTAAACTGTCTCAAAATGTTCCACAATGCTGAGGTGTCATTTTCCAGATTTATCAGGTATAAAATGATAATATTTGCAAATAAAAGACAACTTTTATTGCTTACCATGCCAATTTTATATGTGTATTTATAACTCCCTTATTTTCTTTTTCAGTGTCTCTAAATATAAAGCAAATAACAAAGGGGAAGAAGAAGGATACCCCTGGCAGGTTCTGCTGATCAAATGCAGTTTATTTGAGAGGAACCCTTCTACTTTACTTCTTGCCTCCGATCTTTCACGTATCATCCTAATCAATCTTAATATTGTATCAGGGAATGCAAATAATTTGAATGTTTGCTCATAAAATCTCATCTTACTCTGTCAAATGCCTTCTCTGCATCAAGACCCACCAACAGCAGAGGTATTTTTCTTATATTTTCCTTCCCTATGGCTCATCATTGTTCTATTGATGTTGTCAAATGTTTGCCTTCCCTCCACAAAGCCACACTGATGCATATAAACCAGTTTTGGCAACACCTTTGTCATACTTTTAGCTAGTATAGAGATGAACAATTTATAATTGTGGTTTAAATTGAAATGGGTCTATATGAAGCTGGATCTGAGGGCTGTTTGCCATCTTTAGATAAGGCAGCAACCACAGCTTTCTTCCAAGATGTTTTGCTTCCCCTGCCTTACAAATAATGTTAAACAAAATCATCCAGATCTTTATCACTTTCTTGCCTCCTAATTTTCAAACTTCCACAGGATTATCATATTTTCTTTCCTGAAGATTGATTATGTACCACTGTTTTCATCTGCTCTCCTCCTGTCTTAACTGTTATTTGTTGAGCCTCATCTCTCTTTAACCTTGGCATAATTAAGACATCAATAAATATTTCCATTTGCACTCTTTCTTGTTTTCCACATTTCTCTGCTTTATACAAATTTTCATAAAATTTCCAGAATATCTCTAAAACCTCTATTGGATCTCTGGCTATTTTACTTGTTTTAGGTTCCCTAAGTTTGGTGACAACCCTTGCAACATTCTGGTGTCTAAATTGTGTTAAAAGTTTTGTGTTCTGGAGTTATTATCAGAAATAGTTGCTTAACTGCAATCTTTCTAAACTCGTATGTTTTATCCAGATACTCCCTTAGTTTCTCTTTTGCACTCTACATTTGCTCCTCCTCTTGTTCTGTGAGATTCCCTTTATTCTGTAATATATTAATCTTTGTCAGCGCTAAGTAATTTTTAATTTTTAACCATATCTCTTTTTCTTTTGTTTCAATCCTATTTTAAACCCCATTTTCATTTTATCCCAGTCACTAGCTATGACTTATGAAGATATTTCTATCTTTCCTGATAACTCTTGAATAATTTCCAGTACTCATTCCTTAAATGCCTCTCTTTTTGGCAGGTAATTGGGAAAGCACCAGTATCTTATTTTTACTTCATTAGTCTGCATTTTCATCTTAGGTTTTATTGCTGTATGATCAGAAATAGTTATTGGATATGTGTCAAAGCTTTCAATTAAATGCACATGTTCTTATGAAATATAATTTCTATCTAGTCTAGCCTACTTATTGTACCTTGGAGAATAGTATGTAAATTATGTTGAAGTTCCTACTACTGAATTCAAATATTCCATATATTTTCATAAATTTCTTCAGACATCTACCCTCTTTTGTTATAGTGTCCCTTCAAGGTCCTCCTGATATATCCTCACTATTGCAAATCAAATTCTAATCTGCACCTGTAAATAATATTCACTGGTGAAAGCTGGATATTTCTCACAAAATATTCTTAAGTTCCATAGTAGCAGTTTTCAGTGGAATATAAATACATGCCATTGTAATTCACCTTCCTTGTCAATAGCCCCTTACTATCTCAAATCTACAATTTTTGTCTTTTTTTCTAATCTGTCACTATTGGTACCCCTTGGGTGGCCACAGTGGTGCAGTGGTTAGCATTGCTGCCTCACAGCAAGAGGTTCTGTGGTTTGATCCTCGGCTGGGGTGCCTTCTGTGCGGAGTCTGCATGTCCTCCCTGTGGTCGCGTGGGTTTCCTCTGGGTGCTCCGGTTTCTTCCCACATCCCAAAGACATGCTGTAGGTGGATTGGACACCCTAAATTCGCCCTAGGTGTGTGTATGTGTGTGTGTGTGTGTGTGTGTGTGTGTGTGTGTGTGTGTGTGTGTGTGTGTGTGTGTGTGTGTGTGTGTGTGCCTTCTGTGGAAGGTTGGGCACTGGGCTGGCAACTCGACACTGTAAAACTCCACTGCCAATCATGAGTGGACAGGTATCCACTGTGGCAACCCCTAACTGGGAAAAGTTGAAAGAAAAAGAAGAAGATTCCCATTTTCCTCTGTCTCTGATATTCTGCTGAATATCCATTCTGAAATCCTTTCTTTGTCAAATTCACATGCACATTTCGTTCCAATTGTGTCTCTTTCAGCATTGATATTTGTACTCTGCATTTCTTAATATAATTCAATAATCTTTCCTTTTTAGCTATACCCGTAAGGCCATTCACATTCCAGATAATATGGACAGCATAGGCATAATGATAAAAAGCTATTTTTCCCACGTATTATACATGACTGTATTTTTTTAAGTGTATTTGCAGCTTTTGTGTTACATGCATATATTAATGTTTGGCAGGAAGATCTTTTGTAAAATTGTCTCTTCTCATCTCTGCTTGAACCTATGTCACATTTTTTCAAGACTGTTTTTGTTTTAATGAAAACCCTCAAACAAACAAAAAATAAATACAAAATACCCCCATCCTCTATTAATGTGGAACAAACACACAAAACTATGTACATCTTTAAAACATGAAGTTTAACCCTCTGGAATGGATCAGTTGCCCCAAATTGATGGCTGCATCTACGGGCATTATCTAACCTAAAATTAAGGTTATCCATGTTAAAGCACATACTACAGTCTCTACTCCCACTTACACTGATTGATGTCTGTTCTTTTCTTATCTCTTTTCCCCTCCCCTCACAGATATGAACACCAGCTTGTATGCTTTCAGAAAACATTAACTTCTTGCCCTAAGAAAAAGTGCACTGGTTGTCTATAAATACAAGTAAATTGTACACTGTTTTATTAACTGCATTAAAGTTATTAAGGCTGCTAGGGAGGATGTTATATCTTATTCACTTCTCATACTTTCAAACTTAATTTTTTCATTGAATGAACTGCTTGCCATTGTACATTTAAATTTTACATTTCTCTCAGCAAAGAATACTCAGAATTCTCAAGATTAACTGCTCGCACATGCATGCAACTTATGTCCATGAATCTTTGCACATTTCACCCAGAAAAGAATGTACAGTTACCCTCAGCTGGAGACATTGTGACTATATTGCACATTTGCCAGTGGAAAACAAACAAGCTGATATCTTTTTAGTTGCAAAAAGCTTAGCATTGTCATACCTTTTATGATTTGGTCTTATTTTTAATGTCTGCATGTTTACAAAAACATCTGTTTACAGCTTAAGCCAAAAGTAGTAATATAGTCATTCACCCTTGTAAAATAAAAAGAGAAAATATCCCAATTCTACATATAATATAATCATTGCACTTTTAAAACCCACCCCATCCCAGCAGGTCAAGATCACAGCATATGAACATTAAACTTGCTTTTTTCTAGCCTTTTTTCTTCTGTTATACTGTAAAACACATATTTCTTACCAAAAAAGTACTTGTTTACTATAGTACCTTTAACACATACAGCAGTCAATGAAAAGGCTCCTCCAACATTTACAACAGCCCTGACTACAAGCTATACAAAACTGTTTTACTCTATATAACATGCAGTTTATGTCATGAAATATTTTATACAAATCCTAATAAGAACAACAATTGTATTACTTACAGTTAGTTTTCTTCTTTATATTGTCCTAAACATTAATGATATAAAATGGGGTATATGCTTTACAGTACAGTTACAAGTTTAACAAAGTCAACAAAAGTCCAATGTTTTTTCAGACACTTTTTCTTGCAAAACCATATTTCATGAATGTGTTAAGATGCATTATAGTGTTCTATTCATTTACTATTTTAAAGTTACTTGCTTTCTTACTGTTCATCTCCAACTCCAAACATCAGACTATGGTTCAAGTCCAAGGTACTGCTGATTCTTCTAGTCAACTCCTGTGATTTTTTTTCTGTATCTCAAGCATTTTCTTTTGGAACATTGGAAAAGGTTTCACAGGCAAATTCTCTGTATGAACTTTACCATCAGAAGGATTAAAAGCAGATTCTCCTACTTGATGACTCACTTTTTGTTAGATAATCTTTTTTATTTCCTCCTTAGCCTGTTCTGCATCAAAAATTACTTTGATCCTCCTTAAAAACACACTTTGAAGATAGCTGGATACAGCAGCCTCAATCTCACACCTGCCTCTCAACATTCTCTGATACCTAAGATAAATTTGCTTCTCTTCTGCTTGTTGTACAGTGAATAAGCATTTTCTATAAAAACTGCCGTCTCAAATTTTTTAACATTTTGCCCTTCTGACACAATTTTGTCAGGATCAACTATTTCTACTGATATGATTGCATTCTTACTAATATAGGTCTTGGCTACTTTCTTATGGCCAAGTTTGGAACATACACTTGATGTGTCCTTTTAATTAACAAATTCTGCTGTAGAACATTAGTCTGGTTGCTTATTTGTGCTTTCATAAAATTACTACAATCTGTTCCTACCAGTTTCTCTGGTACAGCAGAAAATCTTACGTTTTATCTATGCGCTATGTATTCTAACTTTACTAATTTTTAAACAGTTCTACTTGAGAAACCTCATATTCGGGCAGCTTTTTCTTTGTGTCAGCCTATGATTTTTGTACTTTTATCAATTTATCTGAATTGTTAATTAGAGGTTCTTCTATTTTTGCCAGTCTTTTCTTGTTTGAATCAATATATTCCTTTAATGTTTCATTTATTTTTCATAGGTGTGCACTAGGCTAATGGCCCTGTGGCCTTTACAAGCCATAGGATTACCCTGGCATAGTGCCACCCAACTTTTGTTCCCAGTGCCTCTGTCGAGTAGAGCCACTGGCGTTATTCCCAGGGTGAATTTTCTCTTTCTCATCCACTCATCAAGATTTCTCTTGAAGAGGGTCAGCAAGGTAAATATACATCTTTAATCTGTAAAGCTCTTTCCAGTGGTGAGAATCAAACCTTGCACTTTGCGGATAAAAGGCATATACCTTAACCACTGTGCCACTTGGCCTTCCAGCTTTTTAATCACTGCTAAGTATATTTTATTTATTTATTTTTTCTCTAACTTACTGGAAGCCATCTCTTCTATCAACCTTGAAGCTTGAACTGCTTTTTGCTGAACAGCTGCAGAATCCTTCCCAACCAGTGTTTTCTCTTCACCTTTTCTGGTTGATTTTCTCTCAGGTTTTCCAAATTTCTATTTTGCTGGCATCCAGACAATGTATTTACTGGCCAGTAACTGCAATTTACTAAACATATTTTCAAAGGCACTCCTTTTTCTCAGTTTCTGTTTTCACACTAGGAGAGCTGACGTTATGCTGTTGATCAGTGTGCAGTCATATTGGAAGTCCTTGTTCCTGTACAATCTTAGTGCCTTCCTGTGCAACTCTCTGAAGTTTGAGAGGAAAGTTAAACAAATAATGATTACGCTGTCTCCAACCCAACACAAGATAGTGACCTCTGAGGTTTGGGAGGAAAAATAAAGAAACAGTGACATCATTTCATCTCTCCACAACAGCTACAGCAACTTTCTATGTATACCTCTGAGCAGGACTGGCTTTAGACTAGATGGGGTTTGGGACAGATTAGTCATGTTCTCAGTTTACAGTTATTTCTCAAAAAAGGGATAAAATGCATCACAAAATTCCCAGACCTTCATTGGCTACAAGTCTCATGTCAAAACCTATTTATACAGCCTTGGAGTATAGGGGCCACCAGTCCCCCAGAAATGCTGAAGGTCTGGATATTCTATGGTGCATTTTATCCCCTGCCTTTTTTTAAAGAAATGACTGTAAATTGTGCAAGTGACATGAGAGTAACTTACTTTTATCCAGACACTCCCCACCAAGCAGTTATAGCCACATCTATATACAATTCAAATGTTGGACTGTGATAAAAAGAGGATGGCCATGTAGTGCATAGTAATAAATGCTTAAAACTCAACAAAGGACAAGTGCATCAGTTACTTTCTACTAGCCAACCCCAACCACATAGCTTTCAATGTCTTACCTCCAAATAAGGAACACATTAAAAAAACAGTAAATAATTAGAGACACATTTTGAAATATTAGTACTACTAACATCAGGAGTTGACAGAATAAATGAATGTACATGCATTTTGTGATGCAAGATAAATCTATAATTCTAATTGTTGTCATTATTCATTAGGTGTAAGCCACCACCATTTCTCCCCAAAGTACTTGTCAGTCAAAATCATAGAAAATTGGATGGTATGCCCAACTCCCACCCAGTAATTATAGCCATGAGGTCTGATGGCCACCTAATAACTTTCACCTTTGCTAGTCCACACATATAAGTTGCCACAAATTAAAGTATTCCAAGTTGCTCCACACAAATCACTATAAATATTGCAAAAAGTATCTGGTTGATTACTACCAGCATCACAAGAAAATAATAATACTAACCTCACTGCTTTTTGTCTTGCAGCATTCCTCTCAGATGTCCATAAATGGCATGACCCCCAGGCTGAAGATACAGTCAATCAGTAAAGCCAGACACTAGAGTTTAGAGTTTTATTGAAAAAAAATCACATTGACCACCTACCAACTTGAACGTTGTGAGGTCTCTGTTCTGTGACCTTGCAATTCTCATGTTTAATGTGACATTTGTTTGGCTTGACTTGAATGTTCAAGTCAATTGAAGCACCTTCCTCTGGAGCTCCCTTCATGCTGAAGGGTGGAAGTATCTTGTTGAAGCAGGGTTCAAAATTGTAATTTTTAGAGCAACTTAATATATTGCATTGTGCTAAAAAAGAAATGCATTAAAAAGAGCACCTTTCCAAGCACAATGCCATAGGCAGCTGTCTAATTTATCTATGCATAAGGCTGGCCCTGCACTACACATGGGGAAAAGTACAAATTCACTTGATGCAAAAATTTCTGAAAAGAGCAGACTGAAAGACTATCAGCATCTCAGCAAAGATCCTTTCAGAAAATGTGCTTTCATCAAACAAGTGCCATAAGTCTGCTATAAGATAATTCAAGACATTATTTCCAGACTGATTTTTATGTACCTCCTAAACATTATATTCATCTGTTGCTACATGCTATCAAACAGAATCTTATACTGCCAAAACTATAACAATATTACAAATGTCATATTGTATGTATATGAGAGTGATGGAAAAACAAAATATATCAATGAAATAGTAAAGCTTTCAAATTTGTGTCACTGTTACATCTACAGCTGGACTGTGGTGGGCTTGATGGTTGCATACCAAGAATGAACATTTTTGGCATCATCCATGTCTTACTGGGTTTACACTTCATCAGGCTCAGTGTTAGCATTTTGGGGGCCCCCAGCAAGTGTCAAGCTGTAGGCACCCTGGACACTTCCAGTCTAAGTATCACCCTATCATTGCCACCCCTCTTAAGCAACCTTTTAGTTCATGCTGCAAAGTTTTGCTAATCATACTCCTAGACAGAATAAAATGGTCTTACATTATGACATGCCTGTGCACCACACCATGTTGGATCATCTCACAAATTGATATTACACAGTGGCTGGCATTTAGTTATAGTGATGTTACATTACACCCCTCTGTGCAGAGCTGTCCTTAAGATTAACTATGTAGTAGGTGAAGGGCTCATAGTGCACTCCAATGTCTACTGTGTCACCATTGAATGCACCCTCCAGTTCTCCTCCTCTTTTCCCCCACCCTGGGCTCCCTACACCATATAAATTACTTTTTTTCTTCCTTTCCCACAGCTTGCCTTATTCTTCAGCTTTTTCCAGCAGCCATAGCTTTCTCTATGCCCAGTGGTGCATTTTACAGTTTTTTTAAACAACCTTTTCATCCTACGATGGCCTTAACAAAAATTATGACTAAGGAAATAAATAGACTGTTACTGTTCTACATTACCTTTGCTTGCATCCTTTCAACACACCAACTGTGTAGAAAATAACTGAATTAAACCAGGGAATCTGGGGGCCAAGAAGCCCATAAAAGTTTAGGATTACAGATGCTCTGAGGTACAGTTTGGACATTTTCCTAACCATTAGATCCAGTGGTGATGTGAACAAAATCATGAGAAAGAAAAGATATTTAGTGTTATTTTATTTATTTATTTTTTCATTCAGGGCAGACTTAAAATGTGTCCAATGTGTAATGTTTAAAGCCAACAAAATAGTAGCTCACAATAAACTAACAAGACAAATATTTGAGAGGGTGCACAAATCCCAAGTGTGAATACTGACTGCCTCCCTCCAAATAAAAAGACAGTCACTGTCTCTGCATTCCTCTGGTTTTAGACTAGAATGAATGGAGAGGCACAGATGGCCTCCATCTTATATTTCAAGTGACTGCTGTCATGCACATACATAACATGGCTATTTACCTCTATCTCTAAAAGACAGATACCTGTATATATACCTGGTGTGTGATTGTAAGTAAAGTGAAAAAGTAATGATCACTGTAATGTATTCCAACTTGTTGCTCCTCGAGAGAGTACACTGCCTCTGCACAACCTATATTGACGTTATTTGTACACTTTTGAGATCTGCAATTCAAGTAAAAAAACAGGTGGCCACACTGTCCCCATACAAATGCAAGCTATAATGAACTTCTGTGTACACTTCTGAGGTTTGATTGTAAGGAAAATTAAAGAAATAATGACAAGATCATCTCCAATCCCACAAACAAGCTACAACACATTTCTATACACAGGTCTGAGCAGGGTTGGTTTTAGAAAAGATGCAGTTGTGGGCAGGGGGACACCTCTACGTCCATGTCAAAATCAATTTATACAGTCTGAGGTGTGTGGACTGAATGCTCCATAATGTATTTGATGCCTTCTTTTTGAAAGATAAGTACTTGTTAATGGCAGTTTTTCTCTCTAACCAGGAATTATGTATGTGTCCAGCAATTTTTTGTGTCCACAGATACAAATCATTGTATTTTTCACACATACGTACACACATACACACACACACACACACACACACACACACACACACACACACACACACACACACACACTGATACTTCCTGACAAGCCAGGTCTATTACAAGATGCGCAACACACACAAACATGTTGCACACTCACCTTTACTGAAACTGCAGGAATGCCACTTTACCTACAGCATGACTTTGGGTTGGTGTAGGAAACCAGAGCACATGAGTAAACCCATACAGGAACAGGGAATGCATGGACACACTCCTTTATTGAAAGCTACAACCAATAACTCAACCAAAGTAAAGGACTGTGAAATGGCAACACTATTCATTACACCACTGTGACAGTTACTTTCAGACATATCCTACTTAGGCCAAAGATAACCATCTATAATGTGTAAAGCCTGTGTTTGTGATGGTAAAAGAAAGAAATTAATGACCAGCTTGTTACTCTTAAATGCATTGCAATGACCCCACACCCCATACACAAGCATAATGGTAGTGCTGATTGTGATAGAAAGTGAAAGAAATTATGGCCAACTTGTTACTCTTACACTTTACTCCATCCCCTGCCCTACACATGCATACATAATACTAGTTTACACTGACTTCAGTGACTGGAAATACAGTTTGTGACACTAGTACTGACACACCAGATCTGTGATTGTATTTTAGCAGTCATCAAACCACATCAGAGGGTAAGTCACATTTATTCAACTCTTTGAGGAGTTTTGTACGGGTCTTTATTATGTCCTCGAAGAGGCATTCCATTGAACAACTTTTTGTTGACTCTTAAAATGCAAACTGTCATAACAGCGAACAGCCACATCAGTGATTTCTTTCCCTGGGAAAGAAGCCACTTGGCCATCCTTGTTAGTTTGCCATTTTTCCCACTGTAGTGCACTCTCAGAGTTGGTATATTTAGTTTGGGGGGTGTGGGGGGCACAACTCTCCATTTTGAGGGGTGTGGGGCGCGAAGGCCCCCACTTTGTAATGTTTGTAGTGATATGTGATGTGGCCATTCGCTGTTATGACAGTTTGCATTTTAAGGGTTGATGAAAAGTCGTTTGATGGAACGCCTCTTCGAGGATATAATATAGACCTGTTTTGTATACCTGCCACTGTCCCTGATTTCACATAATGGACATATTTTTGTCTCATTTTTTGCCCTGTCCCTTGTAAAATTTTTGATTTGCTGGTAAATCATTCATGACTGCAGATAGTCAATGATGCCAGACATTACAGTTCCATACTTCTTATTGTTCAGAAAATGCATGATGATGCAAAAAATTTTATTCTATTAGAATTAGGGTAATATTTAAAAAGTGTTCCTGATTCTGTGCCTTTATTCCTCCATAATATACAAATCCTGCTATTTGACAAAGCACTGTCACTACAACAAGAGAGATCTTTGAGTTTAAAAAAGAAGTGATGCCAGTCCTTAGGATTCTTCATCCTAAGAATTATTACCCACCTGCTAATTAAGTACACACGATTGCTGCACCAGCTTTGGTTGGTTTACAAGAACAGAATATCAAAATAAGATAGCATGTTTTGCTTGAGGCCCCTCTGGATTAGGGGGCACCTAGCAACTAGAGAGTTCACTGGTGCCTAAAGCTGACTATGCACATCATATATGTAAGAAGAATTAGTTTTTTACTGCATATCAACTCTGTCATTCCATGGCTTTCTCTGTACCTGTTTAAGTTATCCAAAATGAGTTATACATCATCAATTTTCCTATATTGAGCAGCATAACTCATACCACTTAACTTATGCCACCTCTACTATTGCACTCCTAGTTCACACAAAACAAGTACGTATGATTTTGATAAACCATGACTAAAAGAAACAGAGTAAATGCCTCTCAATGAATGCACCCTCATCAAAGTATAGGTATATCACATTGCATCTGTGCACATCTGCCTGCATACCAAAGTGCTTGTGACACTGCCAGCCCAGCTATCTGTAATTTTGTAAATAATCATATGTGTATATATGTGCATATGAAACTACTGGTGCAGAAGTGTGTGTTGAACAGGGTTTGTACAGTACTGAACTTCAAGGATGTACCCACAGTGTACCCTACTGGAAAAGAACAGAAATGTATATAAACTATACACCTGTGCAAATGTATCTTTTAATAATAGAACTGGAACATACAGAGTTAACTTGTAAAACTTCAGGAAAATAAGTTGGAATTAAAGTGTTTTACGATTGTGTTATCTCTCAGTTTCAGTTCAATAGCAGACACAATGTCTAGAGCTAGAAGTTTTTGTATTGTCTTGAAACAGAAATAATTAATAGGTTTCAAATGTAAAAGTGTTTTATTGTTTTACGACTTCCAAGTTCTGCAAACTTCTGAGAGATATGTACTTCTCACACAGAGATGTTAACGTTTTGTTAGTATCTGTTTAGCCTAGGAACTGAAGTCAGGTGACAAAGAGTGATGTCACCCAAGCTAACCCAGCAGTAATGTTTATTATTAAATTAAGAACCCTCTCAGAGAGAGTCTATGCATTTTATATGTTGGCTTGGACCTAGAAACATCCACTCAGCACTTCTGCCTGCATGTTGTCTGTAAGTAAGACTTAGAGCATAGTATCTCTTAGATATAGATATAGATAGGAATATAATAAAGATTAGTTTAGATGTTTTCTGTATTTATTTAAGACTGTCCTGCAATGTTGTTTTAAAATATTTCCCATGATTTTGAAGTCTGAAGTAAATGTGTTTGTTTTCTGAGTATTGTCTTGTTCTTTTATTATTTATAATTAAATATATTTAAACCTATCTTCGTGGCTGATAATTGTGAGATATATTTAAGCTCTTATAGTACTTGCATGTGTATTTAGTGATACTGTACAAGCCACTCCAATAGCCTTGCTTTGTCAAAACTACCATTTGGATTATTAGTAACATTACACAGTAAGATTGGACATCCTTTGTAAGGGCCTTATAGTAGCTGATAAGTAAGGGTGGCTGGTGGCAGCTGGTACTACCTTATAGTCTGGGCAGAAGGGGCCATTGCTTGTAAATCTGTGTCAGACTTTCCCAGGTGTGTGTGTGTGTGTGTGTGTGTGTGTGTGTGTGTGTGTGTTTGTGTTTGTATAGCAATCAAATCTCAAAGTGTGTGTGTTTGAGCTACTTGGGCAGGGACACAAAGCACTGGTTGGACAGAGAGGGTGCTGGAGGTCTTAGCTTGGCCACTCGGCTGAGATCTTAACCCTATAGGTGCACCAGTGGGGAGTCTTATTGGGAATCTGGAGAAAGAGGCAGAAACCAGCCCCAGACTGACTGTGATCTCTGTGTGCTCTTAAGGGAAATTGTACTTTTCTGTGTGTGTACTTGTCATTCTCCCATTGTGTACATCCCTCATTGTTGCCAGTGGTGAGGCTTGAGGCTTCTTGA
Source organism: Protopterus annectens (assembly GCF_019279795.1). Lineage (NCBI taxonomy): Eukaryota > Metazoa > Chordata > Ceratodontiformes > Protopteridae > Protopterus > Protopterus annectens. The sequence goes on from NC_056733.1 coordinate 695,383,222, forward strand.
TTACTGGGCCATTGCAGGAGTGTCACGGTGCAATTTCTGCTTTCCTACATAAAATCAGTTCTTCTGTCCAACAAGTATTCCTGCAACCTTGATTTCATATCTGGAATCTCTGCTTGTCTCATCATCCAATTACCTCTTCTGCTTCCAGTTCATGTATGATCTGGGATACTTTTAAATAATTAAGCAGTCTTTAATGTACCTCACATTGCTTGTCTTTTCTGTGTATCCCTAGGCTTCTTTTAAAAATGTTGCCTGCCAGTAAGGCACCCCATTTATCTTCCTGACAGTTTATAAGCCATTTAAGGAATCCAACACTACATGTGTACCTCTTGTATTTCTTGAGAAAAATGTACCTCAGTCATTTTTCCCTTTTTAGTGCTGTGTAAAGGACTGAATGAACCGCACTGACATGGCTAGATTAGGCCACTCCAGTACAGCAGGGTTAGACTATGAATGCAGTTTGGGAACTGTGGAATTGCAATAGTGTTTGTGAAGTGGAGGAGGAAGCAGAAATTGTAGGATTTGTAAAAAGCTGAACTTACTTCAGAAGATGACTATATTGAGAATCTTGGGTACAAGTGGTTCATGGTACCTACAAGACAGTAGAGTTTAGAGAAACACTGAATACTACAGGTAGCCTGCAAGGGAGAGCTGCAAAATCAGGCAGTGTGTGGATTTGTGGAGAAGCAAGGATAAAGATGATCATGTGATGGAGTGAAAACAGAAATTAAGTCAGTAAACATGGGTAACAAAGTAGAGTGGATGCAGAATAAGGCTAATAGTAACAACATCACATGAAAAGAATGAACCAGAACACTCATCCCAAAGATGAATGCTTTGCAAATATTGCTGTGTAGTGAGAAAATATGAGAATGAGTACTGAGGAAGATGGCAGTGTTAGTATAAGGTATATGCAAATGTCTAATGAGGACAAAGTGAAAGGAGATTGCTACAAGATCAGGAAAGGAGGATGCTACATATGATAAGGACATGAAGATGAAAACCAGGCATAATGCTCATCAGAGAGGAAGGGCAAAGGTAATGTGAGTAAAGGTGAAGAGAGTTGAATGAAGATCAAGGTTCTAGTCAGAAGAAGTTACCAAATATGAGATTGTAAAGAAACATTTTTTTTGGTGGGAAAGTGTGTAGTTGACTGGTGCTGTAAACAGCAACTCAAGCTACTAAAAGCAATGGAAAAAGCAAAGTGCTTTTACAAACACTATTACTGCATAAGATCTATGCATTAACATGTGTAAATAGTTTATTAGTAAGAAAGGTAACCATCATCTAGAGATACTGTTCACACCATCTTTCATATTGGTAAATGACTAATGTCTTTATTTTTTTGCATAATAAATAAGTCTAAAATAATGTAAATATACATCACAAATCTAGAATATCATAGTCCAAAAATAACTAACATGAAAAGAACAGCAATATAGCTAACATACTATCATCTCATGTGCCTAGGTTTCATTCCACTATATAACAACAGACTTCCCACACACATCCATTATCTATACATATGAACTCCCCTGTTATACATCTTCAGAATGAGTGTTCTGGTTCATCCTTTGGAGAAGAGAGCAAGTACCAATCCAGTGCACATCTGTATTGGGTGACAATTGACACAGAAGTGACATATCCCTCATCTAAAATCCCTGTCCAGTAAAAATCAAACCATTTTTTTTTTGCAGGGGCCCACCAGATCCTTTGACTTTATAATACTCTTATGATGCATTGATAAGAACATTTGATGCTGTTAACTAAAGAAGAATCTAAAATACAGAGCTGCAGAACCAAAAGCACATGAAATTTGGACTATGATTTTACTATATTTCATATAAATAACTGAATATAAAGTTACTTTTTCCAATAAAATGTACAAATACAAACTATCCTTCAATACAAAAATATAAACCAATAATCCAAACAAACTAGGTAACCAATACTCCAACACGGAAACCCAATCAGTCCAAATCAGTCCAACCAAAGGAACTTCTCAACTGAAAGCCATTTATTGAACACAGATAAATTCACAAAATATTTCGACAAATTCCCGACAAGTTGATCTAGGTTTCATCTTGCTTAAACAGACTTCATGAGAACTAAAAACATTTTCTGCAAAAACCACCTCCGTATATACCACTCCCAGGTTAATTGATCAATTACACCTTTAAAATATTAAAGAAACATACCTATCAAGCCCTACATATAACTTGTTAAAAAATATCTCTATATAAAGTGTATGAAAGTGTATAAAAAGTGTATAAAATACTATTGCAATGAATGTTAATTAAACATATAAGAATAATAAATAAATAATAAAAATGTTAAACTCTCAATAAAATATATACACTGTCTATATTAAGTAAAATACTATTGTATATAGCTGAAACTTTAGCCCAGTATATGCCTTAGCTTTAATAATAGGGCTAAACTAATATGGTCATTAATTCCTGGAAAAGTAGTGGCATCCAACCTTATTTGCCATTTAGTTTCACTAATGTCTAAATGAACATCCAGTATATGCCCTTGGCTATCTTTAATAACTTGTTGATTAATACAAAATCAGAATTCGTGACCAGAATATAATTTAATATGTCTTGCCAGTGCATTTGTGTTTTTCATATGTCTAATATCCAACATATGCTCTCCTATCCTTTCTCTTGGGGTACGGCAAGTCTTTCCTCTATAAAATGCAGGACACTGTATGCACTTAGCTAAATATACCACATTCCTGCTGTAACAATCATAATGCCTATTAATATATATAATTTCATTTCCTAACTTGATCTTATTTCCTGAAATTAAAATATATTTACATTTATTACATCTGCCGCACTTAAAATTACCAACAGGCCTGCATGAATTAGAATATAGTGTTAATTTACTGCCCTCTGATAGATTCTTAAATGACCTATCCTTTCTATACACATTTATAGGGGAGGCTTTTAATTTATTATGTACATGAGTATCTAATTTTAACAACTCCCAATTTCTGTGTATTATTTTGACCATAAATTCTGCGTCACAATTATATGTAGTAATAAAGTACAACCCTTCCCTCATTTTAATTTCCTTTTTTACTTCATGACCAGCTAAGAATTCCCCTTTATCTATATTATATTTTAAAATGGGCTGATAAACTCCTTCCTTCCTTTTAGCTATAATCTCTATCTTGATGGCTTGTACTAGGGTCTCTGGATATCCTCTTTTCATAAACATCCCTGTAATAAACTCTAATTCCTTTTCAAAATTCAAATAATTGTTGACCATTCTGGCTGCCCTGACCATCTGACCTTTAACTATAGCCTTTTTCTGGTGGTCAGGGTGCCAGCTTTGATACTCCAAATAGGAATTCGAAAAGGTAGGTTTTCTATAAATATTCGATAAAAGACCCCTTTTATCATTATCAACCATCAAATGAACATCTAAATAACTAATTTCTGTACAACTATGAGCAAAGGTAAATTTAAAAAAATTAACTGTATTATTAATGTATTCCAAGAATGCATCCAACTTCTGAATGTCACCATCCCAAATTATAAAAATATCATCCAAAAATCGCATATATTTCTGTATGTATTGATTGTATTCACTTCGAAAGACATATTCTTGTTCCCAAAAGGACATTACATAATTTGCATAAATAGGGGCACATGCTGCCCCCATTGCAACTCCAGTAGTCTGCTTGTAATAACTACCCTCAAAATACAAAAAATTGTTGTTTAAAACAATGTCCATAAGGGATACAAATACATTTATTTGGTCCTGATCAAATAACCCTGTCTTATTCAACTGATTCTCTAACCATTCCAGCCCAATATTATTAGGAATCACCGAATATAAGTTGCAAACATCGACAGTAAGAAATATGGTTGAAGGGACTATTCTCACCTCATTTAATTGGGACAAAAAATGCCATGAATCTTTAGTAATATAATCATACATTTTTAACCCCCCTTGGAGATGGAAATCCATAAATTTACTAATAAAACAAGTTTTATTCCTTTTACCATCCACAATGGGTCTGAATGAAACATTATTCAAACCCTTGTGAATTTTAGGGATGCCGAAAATATTACTCACTACAGGAAAATCGTTAACCAAATACTCGAATTCCATTTCATTTATTTGTCCTTGATAAAGCATATCCTTTAACCTTAAATCTATCTTTAAATAGACTATATGTATCTCATTTAAAGTTGTTTCTTCATAGGCTTCCCCAGCCAACATCCCAAACATATAATCTGAATAGTCGTTTTTATCCATAACCACTATTCCATTACCTTTGCCAGGCTTCATAAAGTGAATGTCCTTATTTGTAATAAGCTCATTCAGCACTATAACTTCTTCATCAGTCAAATTACTATACACATTTTTCCTTTTATTATTACCCCTAAAATATTCCCACATGACCACCAGAAAAAGGCTATAGTTAAAGGTCAGATGGTCAGGGCAGCCAGAATGGTCAACAATTATTTGAATTTTGAAAAGGAATTAGAGTTTATTACAGGGATGTTTATGAAAAGAGGATATCCAGAGACCTTGGTACAAGCCATCAAGGTAGAGATTATATCTAAAAGGAAGGAAGGAGTTTATCAGCCCATTTTAAAATATAATATAGATAAAAGGGAATTCTTAGCTGGTCATGAAGTAAAAAAGGAAATTAAAATGAGGGAAGGGTTGTACTTTATTACTACATATAATTGTGACACAGAATTTATGGTCAAAATAATACGCAGGAATTGGGAGTTGTTAAAATTAGATACTCGTGTACATAATAAATTAAAGCCCCCCCCCTATAAATGTGTATAGAAAGGACAGGTCATTTAAGAATCTATTAGAGGGCAGTAAATTAACACTAAATTCTAATTCATGCAGGCCTGTTGGTAATTTTAAGTGCGGCAGATGTAATAAATGTAAATATATTTTAATTTCAGGAAATAAGATCAAGTTAGGAAATTAAATTATATATATTAATAGGCATTATGATTGTTACAGCAGGAATGTGGTATATTTAGCTAAGTGCATACAGTGTCCTGCATTTTATATAGGAAAGACCTGCCGTACCCCAAGAGAAAGGATAGGAGAGCATATGTTGGATATTAGACATATGAAAAACACAAATGCACTGGCAAGACACATTAAATTATATCCTGGTCACAAATTCCAATTTTTTATTATTGAACAAGTTATTAAAGATAACCAAGGGCATATAATGGATGTTCATTTAAACATTAGTGAAACTAAATGGCAAATAAGGTTGGATGCCACTACTTTTCCAGGAATTAATGACCATATTAGTTTAGCCCCGTTATTAAAGCTAAGGCATATACTGGGCTAAAGTTTCAGCTATATACAATAGTATTTTACTTAATATAGACAGTGCATATATTTTATTGAGAGTTTACCATTTTTATTATTTATTTATTATTCTTATATGTTTAATTAACATTCATTGCAATAGTATTTTATACACTTTTTATACACTTTTATACACTTTATATAGAGATATTTTTTAACAAGTTATATGTAGGGCTTGATAGGTATGTTTCTTTAATATTTTAAAGGTGTAATTGATCAATTAACCTGGGAGTGGTATATAGGGAGGTGGTCTTTGCAGAAAATGTTTTTAGTTCTGATGAAGTCTGTTTAAGCAAGACGAAACCTAGGTCAACTTGTCGGGAATTTGTCGAAATTGTTTGTGAATTTATCTGTGTTCAGTAAATGGCTTTCAATTGAGAAGTTCCTTTGGTTGGACTGATTTGGACTGATCGGGTTTCTGTGTTGGAGTATTGGTTATAAAAATATAAACATTCCTTAAACTTCTAAATTCCTCTGGTCTAATGAGATGAATCTTTCTTTTGAAGCCAGTCAAATATGCATCAACTGCTCTCAGTAAAACAAAAATCAAACTGACATGTGTAATCACATAATAACAGTGGCAATGGCATCTCTAATGTGCCAGCAGTTAAACCAAACCTGAAGAGGACAAACAATAGGAAGGTGGAATGAGTACATAAAACTGTTAACTTGTATGCAGAATACCTCTGTCTTCTTCCAGCTGTTATGTAATCCTTGATTTATATCAATTACCTTATAGTAGGCAGACAAAACAAGGCTTCAGAAATCACATATAATATCCCTGTTCTTTAAATTAAAATAAATGAGTAAGTTAAAATGACTGTTTTCTGACTATTCTTCCTTTCTCTGTCCTTACAAATTTGCCTCAGCTGTGTTTTTGTAATAGTGTATTTTACTCATAATAAGTAAGACTGCAGTACAAAATAGATTACTAATGTAATAAACAACAGATTAAATTCTAGAGTAAATTCTTTATCATTAGAAATTCACCTATCCCATTTAAGATGTTATTCAGTCCCCATAAGATCATACTAATAGATAACATGTATTTTTCATTAAGAATGTATTACTAGTCTAATATTCATAATCAAATGAAAGATTTAGGCTGAGAGAGCCAGAGCTGAAGTTTCTGGGTAAATTGATGAGCTTTGGCCATTTTAGTGAGGAAGAAGATGAACTCTGAAGAATCCATTTGTCATTACTTAGAATTAGAATAGGCAGTATAAGCAGAAGTCAACTTGGGTTTAGGGGTTCAGAAAAAAAAAGAATTCCTGAGAGACAATCACTGTATCTGGAGCTAATATCAGCACGAGAAACGTAGGCTGGGGATGAAGCCAGAAATGTAGATCTGGCAAGCATCAACTATTAGACATTCTTATCAGCTGCACTTTTCACTTTCTTTGTTAATAAGCTGTCTGCTGAGTGCCTGTTTCCATACTCAACTGTTCAAGGATATGTACTACTGAAATAAAATGCAGCTCTTTTTTTAAACATCAAACTTTAAAGTTTACTGAGAACAAAATAATAAATACCAGCCATAAAGCCATAACATGAATATGTGAAAATTCAATGAGCAAGGAAAACATCACCAAATTGTACAAATTATACATTACCATGCAAACAATATAACAATAGCCATTGAATTCCTTACTGTTTAACTGGTACAACACTAGAAACATTTTAGGCTTTAGTTACATAACTTGTTTGCCCAACCATGTGGTATATGTCCACAGTTTCTGACAATGAATAAACATTGGGGAACCAGGGCTCTAATCGAAATGTAACCAGTAATAAAAAAATTAAATCTAATATAAACATAATCAATATGTCCTAAACCAAATTTTCTGTCATATGGTATCTAGTAAACAGAAGGTATCATTTATTCACAGTAGATTGTTTTGTCTACCTACCATAGCTGCTATATCAAAAAAATTCAGGTTTCCATAAACTGCAGGGCAAAGCCATATCATAACAAAATAACATCTGGAGACTGACATTTCAAATAAACATGCTGATCAGACCAGTCTTTATAATGAAATCTCTTAGAAAAATGCTGAAAAATAAATTAACTTAGAAAATGTAAAGTTAAACATGGCAGGAAAGTCCTTACATGATTCATTATAAAAATTCTTCTTCTGTTGAGAATGTGACAAGCTATATGCTATTAAAAATACAATTTAGGCTCAAAAAACCTATAGTATTTGTAAAGTACCTTAATCTTTATATTGGCTGCATTGTGTTTAGAGTCATTGGTATATAAAAAACAAGGTTGTGCATGCCTTGAAGCACAAAATGTATTTGCAAGCATTGCTACATAATCTTATTATCCTAAATACAGCTCAGCAGTTAATCAGAAATAGACTTAAAAGAATTATTCTTGTAATCCCACAAGATGAATATGAATATAAACTTAGTCTTAATACAACTTTCTCAGTCTTAGTAACCCAAAAGCTCTCTCTCCCCACTTATTAAAGAAGGAAGAGAATTGAATGTTTTGGATGATGATCGATCTATACTGTTACTATTAAAGAAGTCTTCTAGTTGCTATTTTACTATAAAAGTAACGATCTATGAGGCTACTGATCCATTTTTCAAAAACACCCAGGTTCAGACCTTGTGCTTGCTGTTACGTGTTTGTGTAATATAGGAAAGATGTATGACTGCAAGTTTTGGAAGCATCCATATTGGCCTCGGCATTATTATGGCTCTTAATAGCAGCTGCAGTATAATAAAGCTTCATTAATTGTTCTTGTAATCCTAAGAATAACAGATTTGCTTAAGAAATCTAAGATTAATGACTGTAATATGGGGGGTGGCCATGGTGGTGCAGCGGTTAGCATTGCTGCCTCACAGTAAGAGGTTCTCCAGTTCGATCCTCAGCTGGGGTGCCTTCTGTGCGGAGTCTGCATTTCCTCCCTGTGGTTGCGTGGGTTTCCTCCGGTTTCCTCCCACATCCCTCCTGCAGGTGGATTGGATACTCTGAATTGGCCCTAGGTGTGAATGTGTGAGTGTGTGTGCCTTCCATGGAAGGTTGGTTGCTGGGCTGGCAACTCGCCACCATAAAACTCCACTGCCAGTCATGAGCAGACAGGTGATCCGCTGTGGTGACCACTAACTGGGAAAAGCCGAAAGAAGAAGACTATGTATGAGAGATGAATTACAAATATTATTTTTTGGCAGAAAGAACATCTGAATGATTTTACTCTCTCTCAGAGAAGGTAAATAATGTTTTTCTAAGTAACAGTCTTGGATTTTCTTTTCTTACTCAGTTGAAGTTTAAATTTAATGATTTTGTCTACATTTGCAGTAAGTATGATCCTCAAGTAAGTACATTGTGCCACTGTACAAAATGGAGAAATATCAAACACAAGAAATTTCACATAGGCTTAATAAAGTAAAAAATGCTGAGATTTAGGCACATTAAGATTAAGACCAGAACATGATAGAAAATGGTCTCAATCATATAAAGTAAGTTTCAGATGTATATCAGAGTTACTGATGCAAACCAAGAGGTCGTAAGGTTATAGGTACTGAGAATAATAATAATGCCAGACTCTGAGAATTTATTGTGAAGATGGTTGAACTAAGGGTTCTGTAACTAATATAAATAGTACCAGGAAAAGGGACAACCCTGGTAGATCCTTTTTATAATCTCTAATGTTGGAGAAGACAAATTGCCTAATGTGGTTCTGGCCAGAGACGAGAAACAACATAATTTGCATCTAGCAATAAAAGGGATGGAAAGTGTATAGTTTGCAAGATGTGCCACAAATGCACACTAACTATAAAAGGAAATGCTTTGTAAAACTCCAAAAGGAGAAATGCACTAGGGTTTTCATTAAACATTCCAGGCTGAGCAACAACTGAATTAAGTCTGGGCCTCCAAAATGACCCATAACAAATCCTGGTTGAAAAGACAAGAGTAAGTAGAAAGTTATTCCCTTTAACTGACATGTCAGAGTTTTAACACAGACATTAGTCTTAAGAGGCAATTGAAAGCTCAGTCCAGAGCTGCTGGGACACATTAAGACCCAACCAGGTTCTGGAAGAAAAAGGAAATGTGATCACTGCTTCAGCTTTTTGACTGAAGAGCAGTATGGGATCCAGTTAATTCATTTTTAAAGCATTTACAGAAATCTGAGGTAAGATCATCTGTATGAGGTATGTTTCAAAGTAGAATGGACATAGCACCTAAATTATTATTTAATGCTTGGTTAATCTAAATCTGTCAGGATGAACAGTATCCAGTTCTAGTCAATTAAGGGGAAAGCTGTTATTAGTCCTGATTATATCCCATACTTTCTCTAGACAGTCAACAGTAGTATTATTAGGCCTGTAAAATTTTACATTGAGAACATGTTACATACAATCATTCCCCATCCAGGCAGCTATCTTAGACCATCCTAATACTTAGTGTACTAAAGTCATTCCCTCATCTGCCTGACTTAAGGTAGTTCACAGGTATCTAGTTGACATGATCAAATGGCCAGAATGTTGAAACCTAATCTGTTGAGACCATAATATCGAACATTGCATTTGTCAAAAGCCAACATGATTGAAGTCCAACCCATCAAATGGGTCTGATGAAGTTTTTAAATGAAAAAACAAAAAAAACGCTTTACATTTTAATGTTTATTTTGTGTTTGTACATTGGTTTTAAGTGAAGTTTGTTTGTAATAAATGGTCCCGCATTTATGATATTATTTTGTCTGTTATTCTACCTGAAGGTTTCTGGTGAAGCTGTTTCTTTTTACTTCTAAGTATTATTTTATCAAAATGAGAGGCTCAAACTGGAATATGTTCTAAAGCTTTAGTTTATTAATCTTGAGGATAAGCTTTCACTGAATTAAAGAGTGAATGATGAAGTTTAACGCTCTATTCCAGAAAAATATAAAATCCCATGGTATATATCCCCCATCCAATATGCAAATAGAAATAAGATATATACGAAAAATATATAAACATAAGTATCAAATGCATATAAGTATATGGATAGCTATAGTCTACAGGAAACCTGTGAAGACAATATTCACTATGAAGCCTTCTCACCTGAATGACAGCAGACTATTACTAGATAAAAATACAAATAGGAAAAAGCAGATGCACCTAGCAGCTGTAATCAACCTGTGCCCTATATTCAGATGACAGGATATTTAGACAGTAAGACCAGCATCAAAAAATGTAAGTAACATGCATTATATTTTAACTAAATGGTGCAGTGGTACAGCGGTAGCATTGTCGCCTCACAGGAAGAGGTTCTCCAGTTCGATTCTCGGCTGGGGTGCCTTTTGTGTGGAGTCTGCATGTCCTCCCTGTGTTTGTGTGTGTTTGCTCTGGTTTTGTCCCATGTTACAAAGACATGTGTCTGGAGGATTTCTCCTCAGGCCTCCACTGAAAATTGGCTTCGTTCCATGTCGGACTTTCCTGGTTAACAAATGTTAATAAATAAATAAATGTCAGTTATCACAAGATTTTCTGAGTGCACATAAATTGGAGAATTGGGTTATCAATAAAGCATGTGCATCATGTGTGCGTAAGAATGCTCTAGTCATGCAAGTTATTTAACTATCAAAGGCATGTTATAGCACTCAGAAAGCACCACACATAGGTTCATAGGTTAATAGGCTGGTAGTAGGCTATCGGCCCTAGGGCCTATACAAGCCTAGCCATAACAATTTCCCTGGCTATTTCTTCCCATAATATTTACTTCCCTGGACCCCTGGCACCTAACAGCATGTAATGTAGATGAAAATTCACTGCAAAATAAAATATGTTGTTGCTTACTTCAAAGTGGATTATAAATGACCTATTAAAGACCCAAGTGGTGTCACTCTCAGTAAAAACAGACCTGGAGTGGGAGTTATCCTGTTTAGAGCAAACAGAAGCTTCGATTAGATCATATTCCTGTTGTGGAATCTCAACCACTGAACACTCCTTAGTCTTCTCTTTTTCCTCTTCCCAGTCTTGTAAGAATGATAAGACCTCACGTTTGTTAGCTGAAAGAGAAAATTTATTCAGTCTAATCTAATGACCTGAAGACAAGTAGACACTGTTTCTTCTTTTTGATGAGGTATTTTCCCATTTCTTACCTCTGGGATGTTAACAGTACTAGTTAGAATCAATCTTTCCTGCTGCTTCTTGCCCTGCACAGCCTGATTATATTTTGTCAAGGAATCCTTCTCCGCAAAGCAATATGTGTTGTGATTTGAAGTATACCAGCTGATAAATGACTGCTTCAGATATTAAGGGGAAGGTATGGGGTGTATGGCATTCCGTCAATTACACATTGTTGAGAGCTGCTTGGGCTGTCCCAAGCTATTGAATGCATTCCTAGTCAAATGTAGGATTCAGCAGCTTGTGTAGCAGTGACTGCTGCATCCTTGGTAGAGTTTCTGTCAGTTTAATTTCTCCAAATCTTTTGGGTTTCTTATGCCATGATGGGAATGGACCCCATTCCTGAGTCAAAGTATGATTAAAGTTCATAAAATTAGTATTTGGTTCAGTCTTTGATGTTAGCCAGAAGTGCTCTTCTCATCACCCTCAACGTGCTCAGAACTGACTTCTGCAATTCATATGGAGTTACATATATTGGTAGCATATCTAAATACGACTGTAAATTCTTTTTATGAGACTAATTGCTTCCTACTGGAATTGTCTGGGTATCCTTCTTCCGCATTGCCCTCATTTCTTCCTGCAGATCCTGGTATTTGCGACTTTGAGTCTCTCTGTATGTAAGACACTGTAGTTATTGGGTGTAGCAATTTCAATGATCAATGCTACTTTTATCTTCTTTTCATGGTCTACTATACCTGGCTTTCTCGCTTCTATTTTTTGAACTGTTGATAATGGACAATCCCATGTAATATAAACATCATCATTTTCTGTATTGTTTTGTGGCTCATGTTTCCAATACTTCTCAACAACTTTCATATTGTAATGTTTGCACAGTCTTGCCACATTATTATACGATTCAGTACACAGGCCCTCTGCCATTAGTGTATCAACAACAAGATAGATGTGTGACTTTTTCCAATTCTGTTTTACAAAGTCTGCATTTGTCTGTCACTCTGACATGTTCAGTGGACTTTGTAAACTAATGTGTACACAACTCACTATCCAGGGCCGCTATTATTAGCGTTTCATCTATTGGTTTAAATTCACCTCTCTTAACCAATCCTGTGTCAGATCTTGATTGACATGAGGTTGTTCCAGTAGTTTTCTACACTTGCAACTATATTTATACCTTTTCTACATTTCTTGCCTTCTCATCTGATCCTTCACTATATATATTCTTTCTTTTGATTTTGGCACATTCAGTTGCTACCTGATTTTTGTCTAGTTCTGGCTTGATTTCCATTCCCGCTTGACACCAATATACTTCTGCTAAACAAAGCAGGGAAGTCATCTTAAGTTTATTCTCCTAATGTTTTTAAAACTTCGACAACATTTGAATCTTGTGAGGTCGGCAGATATATATGCAGTCCTATGACTGCAGATCTATACATGTAATAAATTGTGAGGAGGCCCATACCTCCTACAGAATGGGAAATATATAATCTTGGTATAGACTGATTTTTATAAATCATTTGATAAGTGTGAAGCATTTTTCTTGTTTTCGTGTCCAACTGATCTAATACTTTTTGGGACCAGTCAGCCACTCCAAAACTGTAAGTTAGAACAGGAAGAGCAAATTGGTTTACAGCTTGGACTTTGTTCCAAGATGCCAGGCTTGTTTTCAGTATTAATTTTAGTCTTCTAAAATATTCCTTACTAAGTATTGTTCACATCTGTTCATGTTTTATTGTTGATTCTTCATCACTTCCCAAACATTTATATACTCTCTCCTGCTCAACTTCTTTTATATCACATTCCTGTCCCAGATTTATTTTGTCTTGGCGCTGCAGCTTTCCTTCTTTAAATGTTGTTTTTGCACATTTTTCAAGACCAAATGACATTCTTATATCATCTGTGAATGTTTTTACCACTTACAGTTGTGCTTTCAGTTCCTCATTTGATGAACTGTACAGTTTTAAATCATCCACAAAAAGAATATGGGAAGTCTTTACACTTTGTTGTTTTCTGTGCGCCAAATTGTAACTGACCTAATCTGTAACATAAATAGCTTAACGGATTAAGGGCAAAACAAAGAGCACAGTGCCAAATAGTCACCATGGAATATCTCCCTTTTCATTTTTGTCAATAGGATAATAATTTGTCCTTTCTCATGGCTTAGCTGCAAAGTGATTTGTCACTGTTTCATGGTCACTGTAGTGTAATCGATCAATGTAGAGTGTATCTTATACATGTATAAGCACTCTTTTATCCATGAATGTTGGATGCTGTTAAATGATTTTTTGTTGTCTATCCACGCCGTACTTAGATTCTACCCATTTTTACTATTCCCTATTATGACTTTATTTAACAACAAATGATCCTTTGTTCCATATGTGCAGATACAGTTTTTAGAATAGCTTGTCGGTTCAGTCTTAAGGAGGAGTACTGTTTTTCCTGTTGTGAACCAGGTTGGTGTCTGTTCAGGATGCACATATAAATAGTTTTTTCGCAAAACTCATTCTTCGTGTAAAGATGTTAATACTTTTAGCCAGAAGTTAGGTATTGCATTTGGGCCTGGTATTTTCCAATTAGGAGCTTTTCTTAATTTTGTTTTAATTTCTCTGGGTGTCATCCCATTTCATATCCTGTACATTTGAACTTCTTACTGTTTCTTTTACTTCTTCTGTCCATTCAGCATCTTTGTTACATTCCACAGGATCTTCACTGATATTTCTCTAAAATGTGTCTATTTTTTCTTTTTTTGGTAGTATTTCTATCCATTGTGCCTTGTTTCCCAGTTCTCTATAAAACATTTTTGGTAATCAATAAATTGCTTATTTGCACATTTCCTTTATATTTATCTACATATCTTCTAAGTTCTTTTTTTTTTGCCTGTGGTGATATTGTTACCTTTTTATTTGCAATAGTGTATGATAAATCTTAATCTGTTCTGTTCTGATGCTGTGTGTTTCTTTTATCACATCTATCTTTCTAAGTATTTTTTTATATGTTCCCTCTTTTGTACTCTTCTAACAGTGACACTTCTTGTCTTAATTGCTTTATAGTTTTATGTATTCGATGCTTCCATGTTGGTGTTTGATTTCTTCCCTTCCTTTCCCTTATTGTGTGTTTTTGTGGTAAGACTTTATCTGTTAGTAATTTATCTGCACAGTGATATATCCTATTTACTTCTGTTGTATCACACACATTTCTGTGAATAGTCTTGAGTATTGTGTTCATTTGTTTTATCAGACTTCTAACATTTTGGGTCTTATTGACTTTCAGTAATCTATTTCATTCATTGATCTTAAACTCAAGCAACTCTTTGCTTAGATCATTTTCTTCTAAACAAAGGGCACATTTTTGTCGTCTGTTTCCTGCTGGCATTCTACAGAAAGTTCCAGAAATCTTTCTGTGACATATTCTCTTCAGCTTCATCCTGTGTCATCCATTGCTATTTCATATGGGAATGCGCTGGCTTCACACTCCTCAACGCTGACTGCCTCAGAGTTGCCATTTCCTGCTCCTTCTCTTGCTGTGCAACACCAACTGAACTTTTGTACTGGTTTACTACTGAAGGCTCCAAAGCCTCTTCATATGGCAACTAATCAGATGCTTCCCATTCCACTGGATTCTCCTTAAGTTGGGGACTCATTATTCTATCATGCTGTGACATTACCAGAGTTGGCTTTTCTATACTAAATCCTTAACTTTGCAGGTGATCCATAACTTCGATTTCTATTTCTTTAGCTTCTCCATTACTAATCTTCTGTTTTTCTTTCCCCCTTTGTTTTCTTATTTTTTTGTATTATAACATTTTCCATATCCAGATGCCAATATTTCTCTTCAAATATTTTTGCAGCTGTTTTTCTTGTATTGGTTAGTTTGGCTTTCTCCTTTGCATAATTATTGCACCATATCAGATCTCTCTTCCTTTCTCATCTCCATGTCTAGATTTTGTTCTTTATACTTTTGCCCTTCCTCAGTCACTTCTTTTTCCAACTGGCCTAAAGTTTCTTGTTCTGTATAATGTTTTTCATGAATATGCTGTATTAATGAACACAAATTTGCATTTGAGGCCTTTGGCAGTTTTTCTTGTGCAAGTATTTTTCTTTCCTCTAATTTCTATCTTATTCTTTTTGTATATCTTCTGTCTGGAAAGTTTGAGCTTCTTGCATAATAGTAACAATACACAATTTCTTTCTTATCCTCAATAGTCCACCTTATCATCTTTTTTTTTGGCCTGTCAGTTTTTTTGTTGTTTTGGGGACTACTACTTCCTTCTTAGTCAGGAGGGCCATGTTCCTCCTGACCCCGGCCTGACCCGATTGTAGGAATGTTTCCATGTCTTGAGTATTCTACACTGTTTTTTTCTAGTCCTTGTACCAGTGCACTGCCAGGATTGGGCACTTTTTATCCTGAGACTTGTGTGCCTAACTGCCTTTTTTATTTTTAACCTACTTCTGTCCATGATATATGTTATATAAAATACAGTCTATGCATCAATGTCATCTTGGTGAGAATTTGTAAAATCAGGGTCCATCTCATGAAGGTACTCACCAAGACTTGAGGATGAAGTCATTTCCAGCAATACTTCTCTAATTTGCTTGCTGATTTTATCATCTCTCCAGTCAGACTCCTATCATCTCTCCATTCAGACCGCTTATGCAACAGTGACTGCTGTATCCTTGGTAAAGCTTCTGCCTTTTTTAATTTTTCCAAGTCTTTTGGGTTTCTAATACCATGATGGGAATGGACACCACTCCTAAGTCAAAGTACAATTAAAGTTCATGAAATTAGTATTTTGTTTCAATATTTGATGTCAGACAGAAGTGCTCTTCGCAGCACCCACAATGTGCCCAGTAAAGACTTCTTCTGCAATTCGTGCAGGATTACATGTATTGGTGACATATCTAAATATGATTGTAGATTCGTTTTACAAGATCCATTGCTCCGACTGCCATTGGAACTGTTTGGGTATCTTTCTTGCACATTTCTCTCATTTCTGCCTGCAAATCCTGATGTTTTATGACTTTGTGTCTCTCCGTATGCAAGACGCTGTAGTCACTGGGTGTGGCAATTTCAGTGATCAATGCTACATTTGTCTTCTTTTCATGGACCACTATAGCTGGTTTTCTAGCATCTATTTTTCGAACTGTTGGTAATGAGTGATCCCATGTGATGAAGACTTCATAATTTTCTATGATGTTTTGTGGCTCATGCTTCCAGTGTTTTTCAGCCACTTCAATACCATAATGTTTGCATAATCCCCAGTGCAACAGTGTTGACACATTTTTATGCCCTTCAGTATACAGTTCTTCTGCCATTAATATGTCACAACCAGCAATGAGGTGTGCCACTGTTTCCAATTCTGTTTTACAAAACCTACATTTGTCTCTCCCATATGTTCAATGGACTTTGTAAATCAATGTGTATGTAGTCCACTATCTTGGGCCGCCAAAATTAACCTTTCATCTCTTGATTTAAATTTGCTTCTCCCTTACCATTCCTGTGTTTATTTCTGATCAACACGAGGTTCTTCCAGATGTTTTCTATACTTGCAACTGTATTTATGCATTTTCCACATTTTTTGCCTTCTCATCTGGTCCTTCACCTTATATTCTTTATTTTGTTTTTTGGCACATTCAGTTGCTGCCTGACTTATCTACTTCCGGTTTGATTTCCATTCCTGCTTGATGCTGATATGCTTCTGCTAGATTAAGCAGAGAGTTATTTTAGATTTATTCTCCTCATGTTTTAAAACTTTTACTATGTTTGTGTTGTGTGAGGTCAGCAGATATGTGTGGAGTCCCACAATTGCAGATCTATACATATAATCAATTTCAAGGAGGCGCAGCCCACCATCGGAATGGGGAATATATAATCTTGGTATGCAGTGATTTTTATAAATCATTTGGTAAGCATGAAGCATCCTTCTTGTTTTTTTATCTAATCTATCCAACATGTTTTGGGGCAAGTCAATCACTCCAAAACTGTAAGTTAGGACAGGAAGAGCAAATTGGTTTATAGCTTGGATTTTGTTCCTAGATGTCAACGCTGTTTTCAGGATTAATTTAAGTCTTCTAAAGTATTCCTTACTAAGCTTTATTTGCATTTGTTTATGTTTTATTGTTGATCCTTCATCAATTCCCAAATATTTAAACACTCCCTCTTGCTCAAGTTTTTTTTATCACATTCTTGTCCCAAACTGATGTTTTCTTGTTGCTGCAGTTTTCCTGCTTTAAACGTTGCTTTTGCACATTTATCAAGACCAAATTATATTCTTATATCATCTGAAAAAGTTCTGACAACTTTTTGTTGTGCTTTCAGTTCCTCATCTGATGAGCTATACAGTTTTAAATCATCAAAATAACTAAGAAAATGGCAGCAAATAACCCACAAACTAAAAAAGTCCACAAAGCAGTCCAACTCTCCATGAACTCTCCATAAAAAGTAATAAACAGTTTATTAAGAGAACAAACACTGTACACTCATAAGGACTTTTGTCCCTTCAAAAGAGACTTCATCAGATAAAATATCCCTTCTCTCTAATTCAGTGTATACAAATTTGTGCTCCATCAAATGCTTACAATCAACCAATTATACAAATGTGAAATTAAGTACTTAAATGGCCATTTCACAGTGATCCACTTGTTTTATATAAACACATAAAGACTATTAGTAAGTAATATGTATCACATCTAAAAAGTACATTTGTACATAAAATTCTTGTTGTTCGCTTATAAAGAAGTAATAAAAAATAATAAAATAGACAACTCTATGCCTTATGTGTGTTTTTGGCTTTAAATTAAAACGCCTGCTTTTTCTTTCAAAATTTAAATAATTGGCACTTGATCATTGAGGCCAGTTCTTAGCGTGGCATTTAGCTTCAGCTGCCAAACTAACTCCCTTTTCAACAATAGCCTTTGCCAGTCACCATCGCTCGGATTAATTCTAATATTTTCTAAAATACCAAAAGTAAATCTTTTGAAATTGGTAAAAACACAAGAATGTTTGTACAAAACATTTGTTTATTTCCTATTGTTTAGGTCATACAAGTGGTTGTATATTCTTGTTTTAAGTGCCCTTTCCATCTTCCCGATATAGAAGGCTGGACAATTATCACATTTGGCTAAATAAACAATTTTGCTAGTGGCACAATTCCCATTCCTGAACACTACTTTACTATGCAGCATATTGTCCAAAACTAAACTTCTTTTTCTTATGATAAAACTATATTGTCTGTAACTACCACAAGGCACCATACCCTTGTCTGAATTTATAAAATGACCTCCTCCTTCTTCAAAAAGTTGTTTAAAATTTTTTCCAGTTACATAAGCAAAAACAGGTTCATGCCCCACCAACTTGTATATTTCTTTACTAACTTTAAAAATATTCCAATTCCTTCTTACAATTCCCTTTATTCCACTAGTGCCTTATCATAATGACCATCTTGAGTCCCATTTTTTGATCTAACCAAATCTATTCCCAACAAGGGCTGGTAATTAGTCCCCCATCCCTGGTATACCTCTTTAATATAGAAGTCCTCCATTATTTCTGTATAATCCCTATCCAACAACATTTCCTTTAACTTCATTAATTCACCCCAGAGGTCCTTGTGCATAGATGTCATCCTTACTATATGAATAGCTTGCCCTTTTATCAAGCTTTTTATGTGCCTGTGGATGATTACTTGAAAAATGCAAATATGTGTTACAAAAGGTCTCCTTTTTAAATATATTAGATAGCACCAAGCTATCTTTTTTAATTTTTAACTTACTTCTGCCCATGATATATGCTGTGTAAATACAGTCTATATATCAGTATTGTCTTGGTGAGATTTTGTGAAAAACAGGGTCCCCCTCATTAAGGTACTCACCAAGACTTGAATATGAATTCAGTTTCAGCAATACTACTCTCCCTTGTTTGCTGACTTATCTCTCCATTTGGTAAAGTTTCCTGTGTGGTCACAGTTATGTGGTCATAGAGTCAGGATATAAAAGTTAGGGAACTGTGTGGGTGGAGCCCCCACATCAGAATGTTTAGAGTGAAGCCCCCCCATGTAAAATATGTTTTTTATGTGTTTGTGTATTTCTTTTAATGACCCCAAAAGGACACTGTATTTCATCTTTTTACGATCCTGTTACTTTCATTCCTATGTTGGTAGTTGACATGCCTGGATCAAAGGTGTTTGCATCAATGTAACTGCATGTTGATGCTTGATAACATACTCTATCTCTGTTTAGCACCATAAATATTTGGGTCCCCTTTAAAGGATCGAAATTTCACAATATCGAATCACTGATCTGTGAAGACCAGATGATCAAAATTGTGAAATATCGCACCTTGTGAATGGAGATTGCCATACAGTGCAGAAAAGGAAATTTACTGTTGTCTTCACTGTAGTGCGATCTCAGAGTTGGTATATTTAAGTAGCAGGGGGTGCAGGGGGGCTTGACCCCCTGCAAAAACGCGAAATAAGTTTTCACTTGATAGATTTTTTTTCTTTTTCCGATTTGATATTTTTCAACTTTGATTCTCTGGTCTTCGATGATCAGAGGATCAATGTTGTGAAATTTCGATCGTTTGAAGTAAACCATATATTTATATGTGTATGTATATATATATATATATATATATATATATATATATATATATATATATATATATTTATGGCCTACCTGAAAACGCCGAAATCTCGAAACGCTGACAACGAGAACACCGACACCAGAAGATCGACAATGGAGAAGACTGACAGTTGCGAATTCCGACGCTGAGAACACCGACATATAAAGGTAAGTGTGCTATAGGGATGGATGTTAGGGTCAGGGTGTGGGTAAGGTAAGTGTGCGATAGCGATGGTCTGTAGGGTTAAGGGCGGGTTAAGTGAGGTAGGGTTAGGGTGCGGGTCAGGTGAGTGTGTGATAGTGACAGACATTAGGGATAGGGGCGGGTTAAGTGAGTTAGGGTTAGGGTGCGGGTTTGGTGATTGTGCGATAGTGACAGACCTTAGGGTTAGGGTTTGGGTAAAGGTTAGTGCACAGATAGTTGTGCATGTAAGGTTCAGTGTAGGTCTGTAAGGTTTTTGGTGTGCTTGTGTTGTGTGTGTGCTTTTTTGACAGGGGATTTTTTTTGTTTGTTGAGTGTCGGGATTGTGGTTTGTCGGGTATGTGACGTTTCGTGTTTCTGAACTTTCTGTTTTGTGGTGTTGGTGATTTCGTTGTCAGTGTTTTAGCGCATCAGTATAGATATATATATATATATATATATAAAATAGACTGAGACGTTTGTATTTGTGTACATATATATATATACACACACACACACACACACACACACACACACACACACACACACACACACACACAAAAACAACATGCACACACATACATACATTCACCTATACATACACACAAATGCGCTCGTGCGCACACACACACACACACACACACACACACACACACACACACACACACACACAGTGACCATTCTTCCAATGAGACAGCTAGCACTAATTTATAATAGTTGATGGCCAAACAGTCTCCCGTCAAAAAACTCAATTTTCATGAACTAAATCCCTACACAAAATAACATATAAGATTTAACTTACAAAACAGGGTGGGGTGTTGGCTGTCTGTTGTGCGCTATGATGTGAAATGGCTGAATTAGTAGTTAAGCTCTCTTTTTCTAGTGCTTAACTATGTAAAACTGTTAGTACAATGGAAAAGAAAGTCAAGGAGAATGTAAATAGGATGGAAGGGTAGAATTGTTCTTTCACCTAGTAGCTCTATATTCTACAAATCAAATGTCCTGTGAAAAACCAGAATTGCTACCAAGAGAAATATCAACATTACCATAATAACCCATCTAATTTTCCAGACTGT
The DNA here is from genome assembly GCF_019279795.1 of Protopterus annectens. Lineage (NCBI taxonomy): Eukaryota > Metazoa > Chordata > Ceratodontiformes > Protopteridae > Protopterus > Protopterus annectens. The sequence goes on from NC_056733.1 coordinate 695,404,530, forward strand.
GGGCAAGTTATGCTAAGCAATCTTTCTGAACAAGCAAAATGTCTTTTCGCGTAAACAGTGTGAATGAATAGCTCAAGTCTTTGTTGAGAAGAATAAATTGTTGCTAAAGGGGCTGATAAAATCTTCCTTTGAGGAAGTCTTATCTGGTCCTTTGAGTAAAAGCAAATGGATGTTTCTTCCCCTTCATCTTCTTCCTCATCTTTGAAACCTGACAAACCTAAGAAGAGGAGTCTATCAGTGCCAGCTTCTCCCTCAGCTGTGACGACCAAAAGACTTCAAACTTCAGTTACTTCTACCACTGTGGAACTAACAGTTTCTTCAAAGGACACTTTAATGCCAACATCGGCAGCAATAGTGTCTCATCCATTGGTGCAAGAGCTGTCAGCACAGAGACAGGACCAGAAAATGGAACCAACAGTTTTGGTGTCGTCTCACATTTTGGCACCATTGTCTTTGATACCAACTGAAAACACTGAATCTTCTTTCCTTGATCTTTCTAGGACTAGGTACACCCCATCCATAGATCCCCATGCAGGTCAAGTACCTAGCCCCTTTTTGGAAAGACCAAAATCTCCCTCTTCCCAGTCAATTCCTTCCACCAAGAGTCTGACAGAAATGGATTTGTTGAGGTGGGTGGATCAGTTACTTCAGTGAGGTGACTTTCAGGTGTGTCCTCAGTTCCAGATCTGGAACCCTAGTTTCCTCCTTTGACCTCCTCTGAGGCCTTAGAGATCTGGGCTGCAAGTTTCCCGGTGCTGACACTTTCAGTTCCGATGAGATCTCCATCTCTGGTTCCAATTTCTACCCTTAATTCTTCGATTCTTTCAGATCCAGAGAAATGTCAGGGTCATGGCTATGCTGTTGGTTCCAGGGGGCAAGGCTTAACTCCAGTGTTTTCTGATCCATCTCAGCACCTTGGGTCTTTGGCACGTGTTAGCTCTACCCTGGCTTTGGCTTTGGGGGTGGTTTCTTTGGAGTGGGAAGGGATCACGGTTCTGAGGCAGGCTTTATCAGTTCCAGGTTCCCTTCCCTCTTGGGGGGGGGGGCAGATATCCAGGTCATAGAGAGGGTCCTGTCCACTGTGGGCATTCAGTCATCTCCTTCCCTGTAGGAGCAGTTCCCTGATCCTTCCCCTCATCCTGAGCTTCAGCTAATCCCAACACATGGACAGCGAGCACTGAAACTGCAGGAGTCACCTGTTTAGGTTTTGTCCTCTTCTTATACCTCCCTAGATCATCATACTGAGGAGGTTCCTCAGCAGAGGAAGTGTAAGAGGAAAGACCTAGATTCCCCAGAGGAATCCATCACAGAGGACACTGATTTTGTTGAAGGGGAGGGTTTCCCACAGTCAGCCCCTGAAGATGTCGCCTTTGGAGACATCCTTGAGTTCCTTAAACAGAGGGTGGCTGGATGCCCTAAAAGCCCTCTTTGGAGGAGTCAGTGTAGCTGCAGGCTTTTGGTGCTGGGCCATCTACCTCTTGGGTAACTTTGCATGCAGATGTGCTAATTAAGTTCATCTGATAGAGGGTGTTGAAGGCTCCTGACACCATAACACCCATACCCAAGAGGCCAGATAAACTTCTAATTGCACCCAATGACCATCAGTTTTGGGTAAAGGGATTGGTGGCAGATGCTATGGTGGTAGCTATGGTCACAAAAAAGGAATTGGCAGAGGAAAGTTCCACTATCCATCCTCCCAATAGAGAGTCTTGGGTAATGGATAGGTTTGGAAAGTGGGTTTACGCTTCATCGACCTTTGATTACAATCTTTGAATTTTATGGCACACTCCACCAGACTGCAAAGGGATCTGTTTAAGGAGTTATCAGATACCCTTACAGGAGCCATATCTGATGAAGTTCAGGATAAGGTTGCTTCTTAGTTGGCCATCCTAGAGTCCATTTCAAATTCATCCATGAGGCTCATAGCACATGCAGCCAAAGGGACAACTAGAGCAGCAGGATCAGACACTGATGGATCGTCCCTTTTTTGGCCCTAATTTGGCCCTAAAGTTCAAGAAACATTGTCCAGGTGTGAAAAGGACAGAAAAGCCCTTTTTGCAGTGAGTATGTTTTTCTACTTCTCAGCGATCCTATTCTAGGAATCAGAGGAGTGGGGAAATGTGGTTCAAATAGTCCCAAGGCCATTCGAAGACACACATGGCAGTGGCTTCCCCAGGGGCAGAGGGGGAGCTTTAATGGGAGACACTGTCCACATGGAAGAGGTGGCCTGCAAAATCAAGGTGCCAAGAATACCTCTCCTGATAAACCCTATCCTGAAAGGAGGCCTGATTGCCTTCCTCTGGATGCAGTTGGGGGGGAGCATTTATCCCTGCACCAACATGCCTGCCTTCAGATAACTTCAGATGTTTGGGTGCAGAGGATCATAACCAGAGGCAACACCATACCTTTTCTTCTACCCCCGTAAAAATTGCATGAAAATCCCTGATGTTTCACCCAGTCAGAGGGAATCAGCAGGATTAGAAATCCAGAAAATGCTAGAAAAAAGAATCATCCACGAAGTCCCACCAGACCAGATAGAATCTAGGATTTACTCAAGATTCTTTTTAGTTCTAAAAAAGACAGAAGACTGGAGATCAGTTTTGAATCTAAGTGTTTTGAACAAATTCATTTGACAGACAAAATTCCTGATGGTCACAGTTCAGTCTTTTCTCCAATTTCTAGGGAAAGATGATTGGATATGCTCAATAGATCTCTGGGATGCATATTACCATGTAAAAATGGACCAGCACTCCAGGAGATTTCTCCGCTTCTGGCTGGGAAGCAGTCATTATCAGTTCACAGCTCTGCTCTTTGGTTTCATCACAGCCCCCAGGGTGTTCACTAAATTAATGGCAGTAGTAACAGCTCAGTTGAGACTGTGTGAATTCTGGGCGTTTCCATACTTGGACGTCTGGCTCATTACTGCTCCCACCAGGCATCTACTAGAACAAGAAAGAGATTACATTCTCCGGACCTGCGCCAATCTGAGGATTACCATAAATTATGAAAAATTGCAACTGACTGCAACACAGTCTATAGAGTTCATAGGAGCGGTATTAAGTACCAGTACTTGCAGAGCCTCCCTACTTTATCTAAGATTACAAAAGATCAAGACCCAAGTGGAAAGAAATTATCAGAAACAAGAGAATAGCTGCATGACTAGTTTTATAAGCTCTAGATTTGATGGCAGCAGCCATCATGTTAGTTCCCCTGGCGAGATTTCACATGAGAATTCTACAATGGCTGCTAGTATCTCAGTGGTCCAGTCTGTATCAACCAACATCAGACCAGATTTTGAAGGTCTATATTAAAACACCGAACATTCAAAATGTCGAGTGTTCTAATATCGAACCCTACCATTCGAAAATACTAAACAGTGAACATTCAGAACAGCAAATTTTTTTCCTAGGGAAGAAATTTGCTGTTCCAAAACACATACACACAACATAAGCACATCAAACAAACAGCAATCCACACACATACACCTAAATTCCTACACCTAACCCTACACTAAACTATACACACACCACTAACTATCCACTTACCTTAACCCAAACCCTAACCCTAAGGTCCGTCACTATCGCAGACTCACCTGCGCCCTAACCCTAACTCACCTACCCCGCCTTAACCCTCACATCCTCACAGTCGCACACTTACCTGACCCGCGCCCAAACCTAACTCATCTAACCTGCCCTAACCCTCATGTCCACACAATCGCACACATACCTAACCCGCACCCTAACCCTAACTAACCTAACCCGCACTCAATAGCACACTTACCTGAACCCGACCAACTTTCCACCAGAGCTCTGAAAATACCTAAGCAACAGAAATGGACAACCAAATTCTTTCCCTAGGAAAAAATTTGGTTTTCTGTTTCTTTGATATTTTCAGCGTTCGCTGAAAATGGGTCGATATTAGAACACTCAACATTTTAAATGTTTGGTGTTCTAATATAGACCCGATTTTGATTACTGATTGCTGCAAGAAAGACCTAGCTTGGTGGATTCAGTTGGAGGAAATTCTCTTGGGCTGCCCCTTTGTCTCATGTCAGCCCAAAGCTATAGTGACCATGGACACCTCCGAGATATGCTGGGGGGGGGTGAATTATCTGGGCAAGACCGTACAAGGCACCCATGGAGGCCAGCTTGCATATCAATGTCCTGAAGCTGAGAGTAGTGCTTTTAGCTTTGCAGGCCTTTCAAGCTGCTTGCCTCTGGGAATGATTGTGATTAAAACAGACAATATGTCAGTAGTCTGGTACATCAACAAACAAGGAGGGACCAAGTCATACCCTCTTTGTTGAGAAGCTCTCAGAGTCTGGCAGTGGGTGATCTTTTCCAACCACTTTGTGATAGCAGTGCATATTCTGAGGAGTTCCAATGTGATAGCAGACAAACTGAGCAGATGCATTCTTCTGCCTCAAGAGTGGTCTCTCAATCCCAGAGTGGTGAAAAAGATTTTTCGTCCCTAGGGCCAGCCTTGCTGCGACCTCTTTGCATCACCCCTGAACAACAAGTGCAGCAGCTACTTTGTCCTGACCCCCCCCACTTGGGGTGTCCCTGAGATATGCTCTCCTGCATGATTGGCTCTCTAGCCTCCAAAATACCTTTCCCCCCATTTCCATTAACTCCCCAATTTCTAAAGAAAACAATCTGATTGAAGAGCAAGGTAATCCTTATTGCTCCCTTTTGGCCTTGACAGATTTGGTTTCCCTTTCTTTGGCCTTATCTGATTTAAAGACTGTGGTGTCTGGATCCAGATCCAGATCTGCTATCTCATCCAGAGGGATTAGTTCACCCAAACCTTCAAAACCTCAAGCTCACAGCTTGGCTTTTCCAGTTCCATTGATTGTCAGGTGTAATCAACATTTTTCTCCAACTTTTCCAATTGGACCTGTGATAATAACATTGACCCCTTCTTCACTCCTATTGATAAAGTCTCAGAATTTTTATATTTGCTCTTTGAAGCAGGGCCTCTTCCTTTACTATCCAGGTTCAACTAGCGTCTGTTTCAATTTTTCATAATGGTTTTAAAAAATGTTCATTAATTTCTCATAGACTTTGCAAAGTATTCTTAAAAGGACCCTGATGTTAAAACCTCCATATAAGGATCGATATACACCTTTGGATTTAAACTTGCTATTACAGACAATAGTACATTCCTCCTTTGAGTCTGCTGCCATCTGTGACTTAAAACTCTTATCTAGGAAAACCATACTTCTGGTAGCAATAACTTATACCAGACAGATTTCAAAAATTCAAGCTTTATCTTGCAAACCACCTTATTTGATATTTCACAAAGACAGGGTTTCACTGAGAACAAACCCTTCCTTTTTACCAAAAGTGGTTTCAGAAAAGAATATCAATCAGGCAATCAATTTACCAGTATTTTTTCCAATTTCTCAAACAAAGACGGATACTGTTTACATTTACTAGACATTCATAGAAAATGATGCTTCTATCATTATAGAACAAAAGATATAAGGAAGTCTGACCAGCTGTTAGTTTCCTTTTCAAGTGCTAAAATGGGCAAGGCAGTTACCAAAGTCGCCTTATCTAGATGGATGAAAGATTGTATTTCCTTCATATACAACAAAAGAAAAGTTAAATTACCTGGGCCTGTTAAGGCACACTCTACCAGAGTTGTCTCTACTTCAGCAGTGTTCCAGTCTAAGGCTTCCATGAATGATATTTGCACAGCAGCAACATGGGGTACCCCACATACCTTCATTACTCTTTACAAATCGGATTTGGTCTCTAGTGGAAGAAGATCATTTGGTTCTATGGTGCTCAAGAATATCCTTCTATTAGTCCTCCCAAGGTACAAGGTAGTTGGGGACTATGTCCCATATGTCAAGAATAAATGAAGATTGACAACATCAGATAAAGAAGTTATGTACTTAACATAATGTTCCAGTTGTGTTGCCCAACTTCATTTATCCTTGACTGCACACCCTCCATCCCCCTTCCATTTAGGCCTCTTGGTGGAATTAATTATGGTCCTAGTTATGCATTTTTTAAACGTGACATCAGATATTGTCTCAACAAAGGTATTATTTGGAATTTACTTTCTGTCTTTTTGCTATCTGCAAACTCAATCTGAGGTAATCTGGAGAGGAGCATTCTGGGTAGGACTTAAGCTTGAGAGTTTTTTGTTCTCATGGGCTGTAGTAATGGCCAAGTCAGTTCCGATATTTGGAACCAATCAAGGATAAATGAAGATGGACAACAGAGATGGAACGTTATGGTAAGTACATTTTTTAAATGAAAGATCTACAAGGAAATAGTTTTATTTGAAGAAAAAAAAATGAACTTGAATTTACATAGGGATGCAATAGCTTTTCTCTTTTTTTTGCCTGTAAGTCAAACTTTTTATTCTATTTCCAGTTCTGTGTAGCATAATCAATATTACTTTTACTTAAGATATTTTTACATATGGTCCCTCTTTTCCCCACAAATCTCATTTGTATCCTAACTGCTTTTATTATTTATTTAACATTTATTAACTAGGTAAGTGAATTCGTTCAAGGATCCTTTTCAACCATGACCTGAGCCAAGCAGACAATTAAACATATACATTCTTAAGAACAAACTAGGTGACAAACTGGAACTGCAAAATATTTTTTCAACTTGTGACAAACAGGAGTTGTAGCTGTATTGAAACAGAGGCAAAGAATAAACAGCAATGTTAGATTAAAGTAAAGTGAAAAAAAAACAGAGTAGTATTTAGCAATGAGGTTTAGAGACTGGTGAAAAGGAATTATTGCAAAGTTAACCTGTATCTCTGAAGCAAGATCATTTGTGTTCATTAGAGAGATGAGAGTAAAATGAATATTTGAATGATTTCAGACTGCCAGTTTGCAAATAGTTCAGGTGCAATTTTGGAGAATGAATGTTTACAAGAGGCTTGATTTTTGCATACCATTTTATATATCACTTTAAATAAGTGCTACAGTGTGCTTCAATATAAGTCTTGTAGATCATGAAAATATTTATTTATTTATTTATTGTAATCAAGGGAGAAGGCATAGTTAGCATCATCACTCGGACAGAGACAACACCACATCAAAGCCTTGGAACATGTCCTGAGGTAAGGAGACACAATACAGAAGCCTTAATTCTGCTTTTATTCCTTATTTGTATTAGTTTTTTTTTTTTCAACTGAGGTTAGGAGACACAATTCAGAAGCCTTAATTCTGCTTTTATCCTTATTTGTATTAATTTTTTTCCAAAAGCTATTTATGAATAAAGTGCCCTGCATAAATATTAGCATACTATATGGAATAAAATGATTGACAATTCTATCATGTCAGAGGCACAGTACTAACTTCTGTGTCACAGTGTTGCCCCCACCACCCCATAACATTACCTTTTTTCATAAAAAATCTGCTGATGAAATTTGGTCAATTAACTGAAACTCTGGGGAAGAAATAGTAAAAGCTGCCAAACCTGTAAGTCTACAGTCAGTTTGGTGAATGTAGCCTTGTAACTATATAAATTTTCGCACTGGATCACGCAATGAATTTGGCAGTTGCTATATCTAAGATCAAGGCTACAAATTACATTTTGATACTACATGGAGCTTACGGTTTCATTATACAATTCAACACTGAAACAAGATATGTTTAAAACTGTTTTCTCATTTCATAAAGAATAGACCTAAAAAGTGAACATTAAAAATCTGATAAAAATATTTGCAAGCTAGGAAAGTTATAAACCTGCCCTTAATTTGTTGGTGGTAAACTTAATATTTCAAGTGGACATATACAACAGAGTTTGTAATGCTGACTGCTTCATTAGTGTTACAGTGGTCATGTTCAGATCTTTGTCAAAACTGTATCACCCCACTGGCACAGGGACACAGTGTCATCCAAAAACATGGATAATCTGGGATTAAACAGCATCTTGGTATGAGATTTTTAGTGAGGTGGGGGGGGGGGGGTTGAGGATGTCATGTCCACCAAGTGGCATCGTGACTCACTGGTTAATATTTCTGCCCCAGAACTCCAGAATCTGAACTATAGTCCCAAAAGTTGGTTACTGTATGTGGAGTCTGCAAATTCTCCTCACAACCCTCCTGGATATGGGCAGTCATTACTAAATGCAATCTTGGGAATTGACTAGCCTTTCTACGGTATTACATTGGAATGAAATGGCTAGGCTTAAAATGACCTCCAGGTTAATAGCCTAGTAATCTCCTATGATCCTACAATCCTATGTCTGTCTGGGTTTTCTCCAAATACTCTAGTTTTCTTCTACCTGTCATAAATGCTCCAGCTGAAGTTTTGAATTAATTACTTATTAAGAACTTATTGGTTTGCACACAGTTTAGATTTGTTGGCTTAGCATTCATTTGTAGCTTTCTACAACAGTTGGTGTACAATTTATACCCCTTCTCTATGTTTAAAGGTGAACTTTTTATTTCATTTGCTCTAGTAAATAAATCAAATATCAGTTGAATGAATTGCCTCCAGCGATTGTCTTATTAATAATAACAGCCTGGTTTTCCGATAACTGTTACTTTATCATTTGCTCTACCTAAACTATTTCCTCTCACAGAAACTGTTGATCTGTGTTTAAATGTGATTACATGGTCTGGAAAGTCAGCTATATAAGACAACACAATATAGTATCATAACAAAAGGCGTTTGTAAGGAAACACTCAAGCTGTGGCAGCATGTTGCCTAACAAAGTTGTAAACTTCTGGAAAGTGTGTTTAAGTATAGCGGTACAGTGGTGCAGTGGTTAACATTGTTGTCTCAGAGCAAGAGGTTAAATTCCCGGCTGAGGTCCCTTCTGTGTGGAGTCTGCATGTCCTCCCTGCATTCATGTGGGTTTCCTCCGGGTACTCCGGTTCCTCCCACATTCCAGAGACATGTGTCTGGAACATTTCTCCCTGGGCCTCTGCTGAAAATAGGCTCTGTCCAATCTGACATTCCTGATCAAGAAATATTAAATAAATAAATAAATATCATGGTATTTAGTGAAGGTTAATGAGAAAGCACACCGAGAAAGCTGTGCTAGCGCCATTTCATACGACAGATTGTGGTGCTGTTTTCAGAGATGATGGTTGGTGTTGCAGTAAAGAATATTCTTTGGGTGTATGAACTTTTGGTTAAACAGAAATAAGCAGTAAAGTGATGCATGGGCCACAATGTATTCCATGAAGAAGCACAATTAGTGTTTGGTTTGTAGGAAATGTAGGGATTGTTAATAAGCTTGAGATTTCAAAGTATGATGCTTCAGAACCAGTTCAGTTGTACTGCTGCACAAATATAAACTCAGTAACATTTCTACATTGTATTAGCTACTCTGTGCCTATGCAACAAAAAGAATCTTGAGGCATGCAAAGGTTGGTATACTGACAAAAAAGTTTACTGTGGATGTTTTGCTGCATTTGAATAAACTGTATTGGGAAAAGGTCAGCTAAGCAAATGCAAGCTTTTACAACAAAATAAAGTCAGAAAACATGAGTTTAAATCTGTTAGTTTTACAGTGTTTGCAAAGCTGAAGCTTAATAAGTTGGTGAAGGCGATGCAGTGTATGGCATGTTGCAAAATAAAAAAAAAATACTGCTTGCATGAACTAGGCTATCAATTTTTTACTTTGTGAATTGCTTTTGTTTAAAGAAATCAAAAATTACTACCTGCTAGAAATTTGGTAAATGTACTTGGAAGCAAAAATGCAAATTATGCTGCTTATGAAATACACTGGCAGAAGCTGCATTTAGCTGGGAGCTGTCTGCAAAGGCATAAGCTCAGCTTGTAGAAAGTTAAAGCAAAAGAAAAAAGTGATGTGCAGTGCATTAAAAAAGAAGATGCATATAGGAGGTGTAACTTTATACAACAGTAAATCTTACGATGTTCTCCGTAATGAACTGTGACAAAATGTCTGAGTTCACAAAATATAGTCTTATGTGTTGAGTTATTAAATAAAGGGACCATTTTACCTGCAAAAATAAAAATAAAAAATGTCCCTATACAGGAATTTGTTCTAGTCATAAAAACTAGGTCCTTGTTGCATTGAAAGGGATCACTTTCTGTTAGTGTTATACTAGAGACTTGCAATATAAAAGATTGTATGCTGTGAAATTTCTTTGTTACAACACTGGTGAGATTTCATGAAAAAATACTGTGAGGTACAATGTTTGACAAAAGTAGGAGAGTGCATATTTCACAAACAACTGGGCCAGTGGGACAGATGATAAGCAATGCTATAATGCAGATTTTTTTATTAAATCAGTATGACATTAAAAACCAAGCTGTGGAAAAGTAATGGAGACTATTTCAGTGGTCACACCACAACAAAATGAACGGAGTGAAGTACTATTCCATGGTTTTACAACTCTTTAAGAAAAGGTTAAGAAACTGACTGAGAGTGCAGAACAGCAATATCAGGCAGGGAATGTTGTATTTAAGGAGAGTGAAGCGGTAACAAAATTGAAAGACTTGATTTCTGAATATGAAAATAAAATGACAGTGTTTTAAATGACTGGCTGATCTTGACTATCAGGACAGTTGTTGGAACAAAACAGGTAAAGAAATTGATGATTATCAAAATGAATTTGTGAGTATTCCAAACAATATAAAACAGTAAAACATAACAGTAAATAAGTAAAAGTGAATAAGTGGTTGTGTTAAAATATAGTTTGGGTTTTCTGAAGAAAGACAATGAAAAATTAAGGAAGCGTGTGTAAAATATGAAAGAAGTGAATAAGCATCCTAAACAGCTTCAGAACTATCAAATTAAAATGAATCAGAAGGAAAGAGAACATTTTGCTGGAGTGGAAAATGTAGTACATAAATTGACAAAACAGTACAGAAATCTGGTGCTTGAATTTGAATGACAGAAGGAAACTTAGTTTCAAACTCAAGCTTACTTTGTGCATTTAGAAAGTTAGAGATAAGCTAGACCAAGCTTCCTGATTCCTGTGCCAGGGATAGAGGGTTTGAATCTTTCTGCCTTAATGTGCCTACTGTGTGACCTCGAGCAAGTCCCTTAACCAGACAGTGCTTTGGGGCCATTTGGAATTTGAACTAATTTTCTTAATGGTCTCCAAGACTGCATGCCTAGTAACTACTTATGAACTTATGAACCTAACTTGTCTTTAGTCTCTTTGAGAGCTGTAGTGCCATAACTACTATTAATGAGAGTTCATTGGGTTAGTGTGGTTGTCTATTTGGTTTATTTTATTTTATTTATTCTTAGTTTTTGTTTTGAATATTTTTTTTGTTTTATTTTTAATAATTTTTGTCTGTGGTTAGTGGGTTTAAGTTTTATACTGCATGTGGGTTTGATCTTGCATGGCCAGCAGTGTGTCCTGTGCTTCATGGCTAGCTTTGAAGATGTCTTCTGTAGCCTGAATTCTTTGGGTTTAGTATCTGGAAGTCACTTGTATTTTTTTCTTTATTTTTGTTCTGCTCTCAGTGTATGTTTACTGCTAGTGTTATTATTGTGATGGGGTTATTGTGAATTTCTTCAAAAGGAAAGTATGTATACATTTGTCTTTGATATGTTTTATTAACATTTTTATTGGAGTCAGGGTCTTTTTAGAGTTATAGCAGTTAGTGCATATAGGATTTTGATTATTTATTGTTATTTATTTATTTATATTTGATGCGAGTAGAACTGTCATAAACTGTGAAATGTTTTTAAAAGGAAATGCATAAAAAGGAATTAGCTGTATAAGAGTTATAGCAAATTAAAAAGTGTATATAAACTGTTTAAATGATAGAGATTAAAAACTATATTGTATTTGCCTTTTCAGTAAATTTAGTATGTAAAAGAGAATGTATAAGCTGGCAATTAACTGCATTTATTTACAGTTTAAATATGATTGTAAACCTTGCCCCACAAATGTGTGCAGTTTTGCAAAATGTGCTGCTCGAAGATTGATAGATGACTATTGAAGAAACAGATAAATCATTACCGAGTCATTTAATAAGACAAATATCATGACATAGATAAGAAATGCTCACCAGAGTACTAAAGAAACTCAAAGCAAAGGCATATAAAGAATTCATATCAGTAGGCAGTTAGCAAGTCTCTAATGACTATAGGGAATCCAGTAGGTAAGAAGTTAGTGACAATGAAGGGGACACTCATACTAGTAAAAACTAAGAGAAGAGCTGTGAAGGGGACAAAGGAACAACACAGAGTTCATAGTTAGAGATTTTATTGACTCTAGTACAACTGATTAGAAGAAAATGTTGAACTCAGTACAGAAAAGTGTCAGTTGGTATGTTAGGAACAACTCTGGTGATGAAATTCTTATTCTGGGTGATTCCATTCTTAAACGTACAGTACATAACTTATGCAGGCTTAATAAATCATGTTTTACTGTTTCTGTAGTCTCTGGCTTAAAATTAGTGGAATGCTCTGGGTTAATATCAAAATTGCTGAAGTCAAGCCAAAATACATTGCACTTATTTTACATACAGGAACTAATGATTTATAAAAAGCACCATTAAATCATATATAAAAATACAATATTGGATATTATTCGGTTGGTAGAAAGTACCTTAGTTGGCTTTATCTTAAATGAGATTTTTTCATCTGCAAGATGGACTGATTATGAATTTACCAAAGCCTTCTTCACAATACTTGGTTATGATCTTTGTGCACAGTTTACAACATTAAATCTACTTACATATTAGGAAGACTGTGTCTTGGGCACAGAAATTTATACTAAAGATTACAACACTTAAATAATGATAGCCCCACGTATATTGCTGGCAAAATAGCAGAATACATCATGCCATTTTTTTAGAATTAACCACAAAAAAATCAATACACAAGAAGGTGGATATAATTCTTCTTCTTTCGGCTTTTCCCGGTTAGGGGTCGCCACAGCGGATCACCGTCCACTCATGATTGGCAGTGGAGTTTTACAGTGTCGAGTTGCCAGCCCGGAGCCCAACCTTCCACAGAAGGCACACACATGCACGCACTCACACCTAGGGCCAATTTAGTGTGTCCAATCCACCTACAACATGTGTTTGGGATGTGGGAGGAAACCGAAGCACCTGGAGGAAACCGATGTGACCACATGGAGGACATGCAGACTCCGCACAGAAGGCACCCCAGCCGAGGATCGAACCAGAGAACCTCTTGTTGTGAGGCAGCAGCGCTAACTGCTGCACTACTGTGGCCGCCCTGAGAAGGTGGATATAATAACACTGTGAAATTTTATTTTTGCAATATCAGTAGACTGGGTTACAAAACCATGAACTAACTGAAGAGTATGATTGAATTAGAAAACCTTAAAGGATTTACCTTAGTGGAGGCATGGGACTTTAGCAATCTGATATTTGAAAGGTTTCACAAATATGAGTGTCTAAGAAATAGTAAGAAAGGGGTGCTATACTCTTGTTGGTTCACAACTCCTTAACATCTATCTTAGCAAACACAGACACATCACTGGAATGTGTAGTGGCTTACATTTTAAGTGTAAGGCCTATCAATATACTTAGGATTCTGTTATGCTAATGGGCAAAATACTACTTTTTGGTTATTGATAATATTATGCTACTCTACCCCAAATATGGACCTGTCTGCACATTACACATGCCTGAGTAGTCTACATATCTGGGTAACCAAAAACATATTGTTTCTTGATGATTTAAATTACCCGGACACCCATAGCAGTAATTTACTTGACACTGTTGTAACAAATATTTCAAAATGTATTCACTATATAAGCATTGCAATTTTGTTATGGAATCCGGATCATAATTTGATGTATTTTGACATAATTATGTATCATGATAAAAACAAATATGATAATATTTAACTATGATGCTATCAACTGTGAATTCCTTATAAAAGACATAAAAAATCAGTTGGTAAAATGAAGCTTGTGTAAGCAATTATCATTATGGCTGTACAGTTTTAGAAAAGATATTAGAATCCAAGGTCAAATCAACAGAATCTACTAAGAATAATAACAAAAGACATGTTTCCCCCCTGATGGAACTTAAAAGTTATAACACATGAAAAAGAAAATAATAGTTTCAAAATACAAAAACGTCCATGCAACAATCATAGAAGGAAATCAAACGCTGTTGGTTAATAATTAAATCAAAACATTTACACAAATAAAGTGGTTTATGAAGAGAAATTAGCTGCAGACTGACAGACAAAAAGAAATATTATTAATATATAAACAAATTGTGTAAAGTGAATTATAGTTTTTTTTATTTTACCCTGGTAATTAATAATTGCACAATCACAGATCAAATAACAATTGCAAATAGATTTAATGAATATTTTAAATCAATTACCTAAACAAAAGATATTAACCAAATAAAATCTGACATGTTGCTTGGCAATAATTGTCCATCCACTACAAATGGAATAGGAAAGTATTGGATAAAGTAAAGAATACTATATCAATCGGTCCCAATATCATACTGGATATTAAAATTTTCAATGTAAAATTTCATCTAATTCCCATTTTGACAAACATTTTTAATAATTTACTGTAGAATGGTACTGCACCAGATTCATGGAAACAATCCCACATAATGCCAATATACAAAAAAGGTTGAAGAGAATTTGCAAAGAACTACAGACCAATCAGATTGACTTACATTCTAGTAAAATGTTTTGAGAGGTACCTTATTGATCTAATAAATAAAAACAAACCTATGGAACTACTTGGCTTTGACCAACTTGGATTTATTAAAGAAAAGTTGTATTATAATAATAATATATATAATAAGTTGTAAAATGTGATTGTATTAACTTCTAGGTATTTGTCTTTTGTTCTTTGGAGATTTTCTCCTTGCGTCTTCACTGAAAATGGGCCTCAGCTCAGTTGGACCAACCCGGTTAACAAATGTCAAATAAATAAAAAAATGAAAAAATAAAGTTTGCTCTTTTAAATTTAATAGCATTTTATAACCAAATTAGTGTTGCAAATGTCTGGGGATTGTCAACAGGGGTGATCTTCATAGATCTTGCCAAGGCTTTTAACACTATCCATTACTGCAATATATAAGGCCATGTATACTGACAACATAAATGCTTACATAATTAAGTGGATCATGTTGGGGCTAATAGGATGATCTCAGGCTCAAGCTGTGATTATCCATGGGAATAAACCTACTTATCTAGGAATTAATTCTAGAGTACCTCAGGGTTCAGTATTGGGTCTTGCATTGTTTAATATAATATTTTCATAGGTTCATAGGTTTATACTAGGCTATCTGCCCTAATGCATTTATAAGCCTAGCCCAAAGTTTTGTGGCTTACGCCACCCCTTATGTTAAAAAATATTGTGCCCATTAGTTTGTTTTGCCTCTGTCCAGCAGTGACACAGAGATGATTCCCGGGGTAAACCTACGATCTCCCATCCACCGGTCAAGATTTCTCTTGAACAGAGCCAGCGAGGTGCTCTGCCTCACATGGACCGGGATTTTATTCCACAGCATAGGTTGTCTCTGAGTGACAAATCTATCCCTCCAGCATGTCTTATTTATATCTGTGCTAAGGTTTAAGTCGCTTGCTCTAGTGGATCTGGTAGATTTGGATTTTTTGAGGTGGAGCATGTCCATTAATTCCGGGTTGGACATGGCCTTGTATGGCAGGCACAGGTCACCTCTGAGCAGACGGTATGCGACTGAATAGAGCTGGAGTTTCTTCAGTCTGGCAGCATATGACAGATTTTGGAATCCATTTATCCTTTTGGTGAGGAACTTTTGGGGTCTCTCCAATTGCTGCAGGTGTCGGGTGAGATACATCCCGAATGGGGCATTGTACTCGATCATTGGTCTGATAAGTGAAGAGTACAGGGGAACAATGACCTCACTTGATCTGGATGTGAATCCCTTCATGATCAGGTGGGCAATGTAGAAGGTCTTTCTAACCACTTTAGCAATGTGAGTGTCAAAAGAAAGGCCACTGTCAACCTGGGTCCCCAGGTCCCTGATAACCTCTTCTGTGCTTAGTGGATTGCCACCTATATGGTAGCTTGGGGTTACCTTGTTTTTCCCGAAGGGTATGACTATACATTTTTTGGCATTTAACTTCAGGCCATGGCTCTGGCACCAGCTATCAATTTCCGTGAGACCCCTCTGAAGGATATCTGTGTCCGATGTACTTTCCACTATGGTGCCCAGTTTGCAGTCATCTGCAAACTTTGTCAGCCATAGTCCTCCTATGTTTGCCTGTACTTCTGAGAAGTAGATGCTGAACAACAGGGGGCCAAGGACTGAGCCCTGTGGGACACCACTTGTGACCAGCTTGGAGTCTGACATGGTGCCAGCAACTCTGACCCTGTGGGTTCTGTCCTTTAGCCAGTTTGCAACCCATCTTGTGACATATGGGTTTATATTTAAGCTGGTAAGTTTCTCTATAATACCCGAGTGGGGTATTGTGTCGAAAGCTTTTGCAAGGTCAAGGTAGGCTGTATGGACTGCCTTTCCCTCATCAATGGCCTTGGTGACTGTTTCGAAGAAGTTGACCAAGTTCAAAAGGCATGATCTGCCCTTGACAAAGCCAAACTGGGTCGGGTCCAATGTCTGCAAGTCCCCTATGTCTTTGTTTATGAGTTCCATTATGATCCTCTCCATAGCTTTGCAGACCAGGCTTGTTAAGCTTATGGGGTGGTAATTACCAGGGTCCATAGAGGCACCGCCTTTGTGGAGTGGGACCACAGTTGCCGTACGCCACTCCTTGGGCACGTATCCTGTGGTAAGGCTAAGATTCAACAGCTGCCTTATGTGCGGGTTTAGTTCCTCATTGAGTTCGTGTAGCACACAGCCGGGGACACCATCCGGTCCCATTGATGCTGTGTTTTTAGCTTTAGAGAGCAGCTTTTACCTGCGCTTTTGAGATGTCTGGGAGGCTACACCCCGCTGGGATAGTTATCTCTCCTTTTGGGGGGGAGAGGGGGGTGAAGTTTGCACTGAACCTGTCCGCCAGTATGTTGGCAATGTCTGTGGGTTCAGTGATTTTTGTATCATTTTGGACTAATTATGAGCATATCTGGGAGATTCCACCCAGGTTTCTAACATAGCTGAAGAAGGCCTTATGATTGTCTTTTGAATCTATGGCAATTTTTCTCTCAAAGTTGGCCTTGGATGATTTTATGAGTGCTCGTATTTTTTACTAATAATGATCAAGGGTGTCTTCTCTTTTATGGATTTTGCTCTATCATGTAACAGCTTTCTCCTCTTATTGTAAAGTTTGTTTATGGCTGGGGTCCACCAGACTGGACGTTTGCCCTTGGTGGAAAGAGTCTTGGTTTTATTAGGGATTGCCTGATCCATGCAGTCCTGGAGGTGTTCGTAGAAGGCATTTGTAAGGGCTTCCACAGCTTGGGTTGTGGTTTCCACTGGCTCGGGGGCCTTGAAGGATACCACACCAGTCTTGAGTAGTGTGAAGTTTGCTTTAGAGAAGTTCTTCACTGTGGTCTTTTTTGTTTGGGGTGGGGGCGGGATGTGGATATCCAGTGAGATTAGTTTATGATCTGATCTCACCAATGAGGATATACTTCGGTGTGGAGCATTTTGTCCCCATGTTTGTGATGATGAGATCTAGTATATTTTCTCCTCTTGTGGGAGCGGTGACTAGTTGTTCCATGGCATTTGAATTTATGAACTCCAGGAACCTTTGGGCTAAAAAGTTGGGGCTTGAGTAATGTTCCCAGTCTATATTCGGGTAGTTGAAGTCACCCAATATAATGGTGTTTGGAGATACATTTATACCCTCCAGTGTCTTCAGGAAGGCTGTGTGGGGTTCCTGAGTTTGAGAGGGTGGCCTGTAGCATGCTACAAATTGTAGAGCAGTTTTGCCTATGGTTAATTGCACCTGGATG
Source organism: Protopterus annectens (assembly GCF_019279795.1). Classification (NCBI taxonomy): domain Eukaryota; kingdom Metazoa; phylum Chordata; order Ceratodontiformes; family Protopteridae; genus Protopterus; species Protopterus annectens. The sequence continues at coordinate 695,422,353 of NC_056733.1, forward strand.
GTTTCCGATGCTTCGTGCGTTGCCACCAACCTGGAGGTGTGGGTATCCTTGATGAATATGGATACACCCCCTCCTTTTGTGGTGTGGTCCAGGTTTTGGGGCCGGAACGCATGATATGAGGTAAAACCTGATAGTGTCGGGGTGCTCTCAGGAGCCTTGAACCAGGTTTCAGTTACAGCACAGACATCGATGTTCTCCATACTGAGAAGGGCCTCGAGTGCATGCATTTTGAGATTTAGACTTCTGACATTGAGCAGAATTACCCTTAGTTTCTTCACATTTTTGTTTTCTAGGGTGGTAGGTTTAGAATTTGAGCCTTGCCTAAAAAAGGCACTATGGGGGTGGCAAGAGCCTTAGCCAATATCCGGAATCCCAGGGGTGACAGGTGCACGCCGTCCCTTGCGAAGCAGCGTGGCTTGTCAAGCATGTCATCCCAGGCAGGCAGACACTGGATCCCCTTTGAATGACACCAGAAATTAAGCCAATTGTTAAAGCTGATCATCTTGTCTCTATGTTGTGGCATCATTCTTGGTGAAGGAAGGATACTGCTCAGGGTCAGGGTCATACCTGCCTGGGCTACATAATCAGAGAGCTCCTCTATGTCTCTTTTCATGTAGTCCAGGGAGGTACGTCTCAGGTCGTTCACACCAGCATGGACAATGACTGTGTCATATTTGTACTTGCTGTGGAGTGACCAGTGCTTGTGTTATGTGACGGATTCTAGCGCCCGATAGGCAGCTTACTGTGACCCTCTCCTTATTTAGCCTGGTGAGTGGGACGTCAGTGTGTCTGACTATGGAGTCACCTATGACAAGTATGTTTGGTGTTGTATTTGGCCTTAAGGGCTGTGACTGCTTTGCACACTGATTTTGTGGTTTATGTGTTGCCTGTGGTGTGTCATGAGGTGGCAGTTGCTTAGGTGTCTGCTTTGGAGGCCTCTGCTGTTTAGGTAAATTTTTGCTCAGAGCCTCCGAGTATGTCTTTGTGTGTTTATGTGTTTGATTCATTGTTGTGATAGCTTTATGTGAGACTGGTTTTGTGGTGTGTGTAGTTGCCTTCTCCTCCTGTCTGGTCTTGCCAGTCCTGAGTTGAGAGAGCTCAGCCTCCAGTTTGGCCAAATAGCTGCATCTCTATAAGTATTTGTGTTATGTGGGAGGAGGAGAGGGTTGTCTGTGTACATGAGGCAATTGTAACATTGCCTCAATATTCCCAGATTCACCAACTGGACAGGGGAGGACGCCAGCATCTGGCCCTTCGACATGCTAGAGAAATTAAGAAGTTAGGGGTGTAACTGAATAAGAGAGGACTTAGTAAGGAAGTGGGTACTCCTGGGGGGGGGGGTTCGCTAGTGAGGGACTTTGTATAATACAGAAGTGCTAAACCTGAAAAGAAGATGCTTTTAAGACAAGTGCTGAGCTTTTTTTTTTTTTTTTGGAGTACAGTAAATGACCCCACACAAGAGTGCTAGGCCAAAGACAGAAAATATGCAAGTTTTGAGAAAAAAAACGATTTTAAAATTAAGTGCAAACAGGAAATTCAGTAAACAGCTTTTGGTTGTGCTCTAAATTCAGCTACTAATGCAGTAGTATCAACAATTCCTAGCTCAGAAGTATAGGTTAAATAAATATGCTGACAGTAAGACAGTGTTTATTATTACATAGAAACATAACTATTACATAATTAATTCATATGCCTACTCAGAGGCGATCTGTGTCTGACATATAAAGCCATGTCCAACCCAGAATTAATGGACATGCTTCACCTCAGGAAATCTAAATCCCTTAGAGCTACACGCTCCAGGGAATTGAACCTCAGCACAGAAATAAATAGGACATGTTGGAGGGACAAATTCATATCCCAGAGGCTCCCCTCACTCTGGAACAAAATCCCAATCCATGTCAGGCAGAGCCCCTCACTGACCATCTTCAAGAGAAATCTTGACGAATGGATGGGAGATCGTAAGTTTACCCCTGGGATCTCTTCTGTGTCACTGCTTGACAGAGGTACAGTAAACAAACCTTAAAAGGGCTACCTTCTGTGACCTACTATACAGAGGCACAGTCAACTAATCTAAAAGGGTGGCGAAAGCCAAACATACTCTGGCTAGGCTTATAAATGCCCTAGGGCAGATAGCCTAGTATCAAACTATGAACCTATGAACCATACATATGCCTAGGATCTCAATTTGGGCCAATAACATTGGACTATATTTTATCTCTGACAAGTACAATGTCATTTACTTTAAAGCTCCATCAATATTAAAGCTAATTTTATTTATATCAAGGGAATTATAGGCAGTGAAACATTTCAATGATCTTAGTATATACATAGTTAATTTTTCATTTAATTTTCACGTTGACACTATTGCAGCTCTAGTTATGAAGCAGTTGGGTATCATGGTTAAGAACTTGGATGTAAGAAATCTATTTTAACATCATTATTTAAATGCTACATAAAGCCTACACTCAAACCTCTCAACCTCTTAATACATGAGATCTGGAAAAAAGCAAAAATAATGGGAGGGTCAAAGGCCCAAAATCAGGGACAGATTTTAAATATTGCTCTTATAAACCTAGAAAGTAGTATGAATAACAGTTTTTGCTTTAGCATTTGTTTTCTGGTGGATATGAAGTGTTAAACTCAAATGTCTCTTATTATTTAACGACTTTAATTATCAATGATTTGTCAGAATATCACAGATTTTTATGAGGAACAGATAAAAATATGAGGCAAAGATGTGGACATTCTGTGAAAATCTGGACAGTTGCGAGGGATGCCTACACTGGAGTATAACATCTTTTACATTTATACACAGAAACAATTATCCAGATTAGAATAGGTCCAAAGAAATTTTAAAAAGAAAATTATGTATCCAATGAGTAAGTCATAAAGGGACATTGTAAATATCTCAACTTATATTCCTTGAGTTTTAGATACATTGGGACAAATTCATTTTTGCCTATAAGTTATATTAAAATGAATATTTACAAACCTTATTAGATATTAAAATATGTCAAAATATACTTGAACCTAGATTCACTGAGTTAAGATTCGACATACACAAGTATAATACTACTTTAAGATCATCATTCTAGTATATACAGTGGATATAGAAAGTTTACTCACCACTGTTAAAATGCCAGGTTTTTGTGATATATAAAATGAGACCGCAATAAATAATTTCAAAACTTTTCCCACCTTTAATGTAACCTATAACCTGTACAATTAAAATGAAAAACAAGCAAATCTGTTAGGGGAAAAATATAAAAAACAAAAAAAGTACAATAAGCTAGTTGCATAAGTGTGCACACCCTTAAACTAATACTTTGTTGAGGCAACTTTTTATTTAATTTCAGCATCCTTATTACATCCTCATTTATCCATTCCTTATTTTTTATTACTAGAACTAAATCATCTGCATATATCATACATACTGGTAATATAACTTCACCTTCCCTCTCACATTGTGCCTCCCTCATCTGTACTTCTACATTTATTACTAATGCAAATAAGCACATACTCATTGGGCATCCCAATTGTACTCTTCTTTTAATCCTTATATTCCCATCCATCCATGATTTTTTATAACATGCTTACATTACATTAGTATTTTTTCTTCAATAACATATGCATCTAAAATCTGCCACATTGCTTCTTGATGCACTGTATCAATCTCTATATCATCTCTATTACTTATTTCCCTATAATTAACATCTCTTTCAACTCTCTTCCTTTTATACCATAGTCCACTTTTCCTACTACCTCAATCAATATTTTCTCCATCCTTTTTTTCTGTAAAATGTCATAAATATATTAAAGTCAGTATTTCCTAGTATTATAGGCCTTACTTATTTATTTTATTTATTTACATTTGTTGACCGGGAGTGTCTGACTGGACATAGGTCCATTTTCAGAGGAGGCCCGGGGAGAAAAGCTCCACAGTTAAAATATACAGACAGTAGTTAAATTGGATTTACATAGCGATTAACAATTTGATTAACATAGCAATTAATTACAAACATAGTTACAGATGAACATAGTACATCAATGTCCTCTTTTTTATATTTTTCTTTCACCCATTTTCCATATAAATTTCACCACTCCATTATATATTTCTTTATCCTTCCTATCTTCTTTCATTCATTCATCCATTCATTTAATATTTAAAAAATATAATTTCCTTATAGTACTCATCCCTTATACTGTCCAATCCAGGTAGTGATTCATTCTTACCTTCTTTTATCCCCTTCTCTGTTTCTGCTATATTTATATAATTTTCTAGAAAAGTTGCTTACTTTTTCAGATGTTTTTCACTTTACATTTTTCTTGTCCATCAAGTTCCTCTTTTTTCAAATATTTTCCCTACAAATATTTCTACCGCCATCAAAATATTGTCTTGTTTGTATTTTAATTCTCTTTTCCATCTACGATAGTGTCTATCCTTCCTTCTCTCATTTTTCTTCCTTTCTTAAATAAGGAGAATCATTATTTTCCTTTTCTTTCAGAAAAAACTTGCCTTTATAACATATTTTTAACTTTTTTCTATTTTTCATACATCTGTGTTTCTACTTGTCTTATTTTGTCACTTCTTTGTTCTACCATTTTTTCATAATTCTATAAAATTTCTTTATATTTCATCTTATGTTATTTGTTGTTCTTCTCTTTCCTTCTAAATGTATTTTATACTTCTGCTTATACACCACTTACCACTGTATACATTTTTAATAAAATTATTTAATTGTCATATATTTCCATAAGATTTCTTATCATTTCTTTTTCACTTTTGAAAGTCTGCAGTTAATCTGTTTACCTCTTTTTACACCCTTATTATTTCTCTGTTTTCCCCTTTATTAGCCCATAGTGCTGTATAATCTGAGAACTCTGCCATTTGCACTCTATTTCTTTCATGTCTTTAGAGTAAACTATATAATAAATTTCAGTCTTAAAAAAAATCTCCTTTTATATGCCTAATCTCTATTCTTTTCTACTTTTAAATCTCCACATTTTATTGATTCTCTTATCTTAACATCCCATGTTACTTTTCAGTTTTCTTTCCTCAGGATACAGCTAAAATCTCTTAACATTTATTTATTTATTTTATTTTACATTTACCAGGAGTCCACTGGACCAAAATGAACACATTTTCAGTGGAGGCCTGGGGAGAAAAGCTCCAGGACACATAACAATATAACAGTAAAATTGACATAAGTACAATATAACAGCAAAATTGACATTAATTGACATTAATACAACAGTAAGATTGCAAACAACAAAGTCAAAATTGGAGTAAGAACTACTATTGGATAACAGCAAGTTAATATTCCTTATCTATATGGTAAAGACATTTGGTAATCATTAAATAGGTCATAGTGTAGTATGAAGCATAACAAAGGAAATGGTGATAGATGACTGTGAGTATTTAAGAGGAGAATGTGAGTAGAATAGTGTTAATATGTTAGAGTGTATGAAGGAATAGTGGAGGATTTTTCTGTGGTAGGTGTGGGAGGTAAAAAGTGAAATGAGTAAGAGAGTGACAGTAGTGGGAGAAGATAGGTGGATGGATAGTGAAGATGGGTGAGATAGTAGCAACATCACTATTGATGGGTTTACTAAGATTTTTTTTAACTTTATCAAACAACTATTTTCTTTCTGTCATAGTTGCTCATAATTACTATTAATCTTATGCATTTGTATTATTCTCATATCACATATTATTATCCTTCATGGTACTATTATTGTTACAGCTAAAATTCTTATTTCTTCATCTTTTATAAGAATTCCTATTCCAAAACATGCCTCATTCCCTACTGTCCAAACAATTTGAGCCCATTATTGCCTGTAGTCATTTTCTTGTTTTTCTTTGTTACATCTGTTATCCAGCAACCAAAGACATTCACTTGTATTTTTATACATTTAAACCACCACCAAACCTCTTGCATTATTTCTAATGATATTCACATTTAATGCTAACATTCAAATATAACCCTCTTCCCTTTTTGTAACTGTTTTACTTCCATATCTCACTTTTCTCTTCCTTCTTCCAAGTCTCCCACCGATTGATTTTTCACTAACTTGTTCTTATTCTTGTCCTGTCTCAGTTTCTCCCTTTTCTTCCATCTCACTTACTAAAATGCAAAGATGTTTTCGTCGTATGTATGCATATCCAGTCTGATGAAGCATTCTCTTGCAATGTGAAAGAGTTTACTGTGCACTGGGAACTTTCTGTTTTATATATATATATATATATATATATATATATATATATATATATATATATATATATATATACACATATTTTTTCTATTAATAAACTGTCAACGAACAACGGTCAGCTTCTTATTGTCATGGTGTGCCTCAGAGAGTTCATTTTTGGATGTGGTTCTGTTGCTTTATTTGAGGCACTCTACCCTTGTGACTGATTTTGCTATGTTTTTTTTTTTTATCTTCCATAGTAACTTTTTCTACAATTTGTCTTTCTTCTGAGCTTTCCTTTTCATCTACTCTTTTCTCTAATATGGGACAGTCAAACCATAAGTGCTCAAATTATGTATATTTTCTAGAAACTGGCTTACAGTTTTTTACTATATGTCCCTTCTTCCCAGATTGGACATACCTTGAATTGTTACAGTCTTGTACTAAATAATTTTCATCCTCACAGAAATAACATCCTCTCTTATCATTCACAATTATTGCATATGAAATACATTCGCTGTTACCCACGCTTCCCAACCTCAGATCTATACATTTTTTCATCACGTATTTTAACATAATGTAATTTACTACATATTGAAAGAAAAATGTTTTAACTAATACTCTTCAACATCTGAAGCCTAAATTGTACATTTATTTTATTTTTATAGTTGCATTCACAAGCTCTGAAATAAATATTCCTTTCACTATGCTAATGTATTTATTTTTTCCAGTCTCAGGCATAAATGTTTCCAGAAAAGTGAAGCTTTTAAATGCCACCAGACAGCAATTTTCAGATCCCAAATGAATTAATGCTGTAATGTCTTTAATGCCAAAGTATCATACCTGTTCACACTGTTATTGTTTTTACTTTTTTATTCTTGTACTAGAATCGAACAGGACAACGTCTTACTGTGAGGCGACAATGTGGTAGCATTGTCGCCTCACAGTAAGATGTTGTCCTGTTCGATTCTCAGCTAAAGCATCTTCTGTGTGGAGACATGCGTGAATGGGTGTACCTTTGTTGAAGGTTGTGCGTCAGGGCTGGCAATTCGGTACGTAAAAATCTACTTCCAATCATTAGCAGACCGGAGTTCCGCTGTGGCGACCCCTAACCAGGAAAAGCCGAAAGATACAACAACAACAACATTCTTGTACTGGATGTCTTCTCTGTGGCTACCAAAAAACTGCAAACGTTTATTCTTTTAAGTTCCTTCTTCCATTCTTTCCTGCCTTAATGCATTTGCATAGGTTCTTCTTTAACTATATATATATATATATATATATATATATATATATATATATATATATATATACATGTACAGGTAAACACTTAAACTGATGACTCCACCAACAAGAATACCCCCTTCACCAGCTGCTACTTCCATTTTCCATTTTGAACAGCTCACTTTCTTCCTTCTTTAATAATCTCTCCACCATGTCACTCCATTGTGTTTCATCTCTTTCCTTTTGCTCTGTCTGATTCATGAAATTACTAGTACTGGTGTCTTCAATCCTTTTATTTCCAACTGTGTAACAATTATTTTGTCTCCTTTGCTTAGTATGTTTTCTCCTGCTCCTCTCTCCATCTCTGTTGCACATAATTCATAGAACTATAGTGGTAGCCTTCTGGAACTGTCAGCAACTGCAAAGAGTGCTTTAGTTCCTCTACTTGAAAGGAATAGGTGTCCTTTATTTATGTGTATGTATATATATATATATATATATATATATATATATATATATATATATATAAAACCTCTGTCATTCAGTCTTTATTTTTAGTTGTTATACTATCTTCTGCATAAGACATCATAACTGGTATTGCAACTTCTTTTGAATTTTATAATTTGCATTCTTTCTTTTCTGGTTCACCTCTCTGACAACTGTATTCATAACCAAAGTAAATAAAAATAAATAAATATATATATATATATATATATATATATATATATATATATATATATATGTATGTATAATGTATATATATATATATATATATATATATATATATATATATATATATATATATATATATACAGTGATTTTTTTGTAAACAAACAGGTGGTGGTACCTATATGTTGCATTTGGGTCTATGCCCCAGCCCCCCCGCAGCCATTCCAGTGTCCCATTATTTGCCTATTTCTCCCCAGTTTCCATAAACATTGTTCTAAACTCCCAGTGTGCATTACTGCTTTCTGCTTTACTTCTACAATGATTACAGTTATAGATATTTGGATTTAGTTTAAAACTTTTATTTCAAAATTCCAAGCACAAACACTGATAGACATTTGCTAAACAAAGCAATACAGTCTCACAATGAAAACAGACTTAGCATTAAAACTTCTGTGACTTTGAAACTCACATTCATTGAAACAGCATTGAAACTCACATTCAAAGAAAATGCATCTGTCCAGTGGCAGATTAAGTTTACCTTTGGGCTGTTTTCAAATCATAGACCCCTTGCACACATTTTTATGATCACACAAGCTTTCCTTGATTCATCTTCCTGATTGTATTAAATTATAATATATAATAATTAAATTATATCCCTTGTATAATTCAGCACCACTTGTTAGAGCATATTTTAAATTTATAGCCAGTAAGCAATGAAACAAAACATATGAACCAATAATGCCAAAACTGCCCAATTCAGAACATTTCAACCATAGAAGGCCACTCAGACTTCTGTCATTACAACCCAACAATATCAGTCAATATAAACAGTCTCTGCAGAAGTAAACGTCATCTGAATAATTCCACATTAACAAGATCTGACTGTAACTAATGAAAAGGTTGCTGCTAGCAAACAAAATTCACTGTCTGCTACTCTCGAAGAATAAATTGCCTACATTACATTAAAAATGATAAGCTGGTAATATTGCAATAGAGAAAGGATGGCAAACTAAAACAGGTGGATCAAACAAGGCAATTGACATGCAACTTTAGAAGAAAGTCAGCAGAACTCCTGTAAGCTTGCACATTAACTTCAAAGACTCAGAGTAGAAAAATACAGAAAAAGACTACTTTAATCACCTTTGAAAGGAAAGTAGTCTGGTTCAGCTGCCCTGAGACTTGGCAACAGGTTAGGGATTTCCTCTACTGTTCACTTCTGGCGTTGCTCAGAATGGTTCATCCTCTTGCTCAACCTAGCTGTAAAGTTACAACAAAACACCTTTTGTGCTCCTTCTCAAAATGTACTTCCTTTATATAATCCATAAAACCACAAAATGGATACAAAAATTCCAAAAGACAAGAGGACGATAGCAGCAACACCCCCTACAAGCTGGCTTCATATGAGAGTGGTTGAACAGGTCTTAGGCCAGATGAAAGAAGTGAAACCGTTACACTCCACTACTGTGCGTTTTTCCCCAAAGCAACTTCAGAATAAAGGAAGCTGCCTCTCATCTTACCTGGATTGTAAGTGTAGTGCAGTTTAGAGAAGGGCAGGCTTTGTGTTCTTAAAGAAGAACACCTTAAAAAAGAAAGTTTTTTTTTTAAAGGAACAGGGCATCAGAGGTGCCAGTAGGCTGTACCAGCATGTACTGGCCCAAAAAAAGCCCTATATATATATATATATATATATATATATATATATAATATATATATATATATATATATATATATATATATATATATATATATATACATATATATATATATACACATATACATATACGGGTCTGTATCACATCGTTGAACTTGTATAAGTTCAAATTATGTAATATTGAACCCAAAAGTTCAAAACCGCACAATAATGAACACATAGAACAGCGATTTGTTTCCCAGGGAAATAAATCACTGTTCCCTAACAAAAACAAAAAAAACATAAATCTTAATCTAAAATTAAAGTGGGGGGCTGTGCCCCCACACCCACCAAACATGGGGGGCTGTGCCCCCCACACCCCCTACTTAAATATACAAACTCTGAACTTGCACCACATTGGAGGCAATAGCAAAGCCCAGAAAACGGCCCACCAATTTTTTTTCCCTGGGAAAAAAATCGATGTGCCATGGCTTCACTCTTTTTGTGTTTCAGACTTTTGGGTTCTGGCTTCACTCTTTTTGTGTTTCAGACTTTTGGGTTCTGTATTACATCGTTCGAACTTATATATATATATATATATATATATATATATATATATATATATATATATATACGTATATACACTGTATGTTTTTATATATATATATATATATATATATATATATATATACATACACACGCACGCACGCACACACACACACACACACACACACACACACACATATATATATATATATATATATATATATATATATATATATATAGATATAGATATATATATAGATGGATATAAAATCCTTTTACTTCATTTTTAGATTTTATGCATCAAAACTTATTTTTTTCTATATCTTTATATTGACCCCACTCCTTTTTCCATAACCATAATCTAATTTTATTTCATTATTTATTTATTTATTTATTTATTTAATTTATTATTTGCTTACCAGGAAAGTCTGACTGGGGCAGAGCGCATTTTCAGTGGAGCTACGGGGAGAAACGCTCCAGATGCATGTCTTTGGAATGAGGAAGGAAACTGGACCACCCAGAGAAAACCCACATGAAAGCAGGAAGGACATGTAGACTCCACACATAAGGCACTTCAGTTGAGAACTGAACTGGAGAACCTCTTGCTGTGAGGAGACAACAATAACCACTGCACCACTGTACTACCCGCACTACCGACAATACCCGTTTTCCATTAAATATAATTTCATCAATTTTTTTCATACAGTATCACCCAAATTACATAAAATGCTTTCTTATCTGTCTTTAAATTCTTGTCTATGCTTTCAAAATATTCATATTCAGTCATGTCCATTTTTATATCTTCATAATTTTTATATTTCCAAAAAATGCCTAAACATAATTTTTTCTGCAACTCTCTCACATTTTAAAAAGTATGTTATGTTGTCACAGTACAAACATATTCTTTCATCTTTCTTTTTATAAGGCACATTTGCCTTAACAGGTAATTTCTTTATTCCCAATCTCCACAAAAAATCTTGACATTCAACATTATATCTACACCATTTATTTATTTCTTTAATTGCTTTAATCTTTATCTCTGAGAAGTTTCTCTACTGATTAATTCAATAATATTCCTTCATAATATTATTGTACCACACTTTTCTAATTTCTTCTATTTCATCAATTTTTATTTTCTACATTCTTATCCTTTGTTGATAATTTAAATATTCCTTTATTTTTATTTCTTATGTTTTCCAAAAATTCCATATACTTATACTGCATTTGTCAGTAATTTATCATTTTTTTCATTTAACCATTTTGGTTCTTTATATAAATTTAATGAAACAGCATAAATTATTTGATTTATCATACCTAATCTTTATTCTTCCTTTTTCATGTAGAACACACCCCTTTTAACAGGATTTAGTCTTAATCTTCATACAAAAGAAAACAATTATTTCTAATATTTTTTTCATATCCTGTAAGAATCATAATAACACTAGCAAATATGCTATTTTCATAATGTAGCTGAATTAATCAAACACATATTTTATATGCTAATCTGTACATTTTCCATAATATACAAATATCTTGTATTTTCTTTATTATTAATTCCCATCCCTTCATATAATCATCTTTATCAAAATGTATCCCTAAAACAGATATTTCCAGCATGAAAAATTGTATACCAGCTATTTTATTGTATCACCCAATCCTTTACTTTTTTCTTTATTATGTATCATACCTCTTTCCTTTAAACTTTCAACTAAATAAAAATAACCTCTCATCCAGTCTTTACTTTTAGTTGTTATAATAATAATATCATCTGCATAAGACATCATAACTGGTATTTCAACTTCTTTTTGAATTTTATAATTTGCTTTCTTCATTTTCTGGTTCACCTCTCTGATTACTGTATTCATAACCAAAGTAAATAAAAAAATACTCATAGGACACCCATGTCTTATTCCATTATTCATATTTTTTTTTTACCTGTCCATCCAATAATTAAAACCCTCACGTTATTATTCTTATAAGCAGTTCTATACACTTGCTTAACTTTATCATTAATATTGTATATATATCCATTATTTTCCAGAATATTTCATGCTGTATTGCATCAAATGCCTTATGAACATCACATACCATGTTTTATATCTTCTTTATTTTTATTTATATTATCTATGATTTCTGTCACTATAATTAATAATTCTTGACACATTTTTCCTTTTATGCCTTTACACTTTTTCCATTATACTTTACATTTTATTTTCAAATATCTTTTGTATTATTTTCATGCATATTTTACAGTCTGTTATTTAGAACTAGTTGTCACCATTTTTAGTGTCTCCTCTTTCTCCCCTTTTCCATATAAATTTTAGTACTCCACTACACAGTTCCTTATGCTTTAATCCTTCATTTAACTATTCATTAAAATACATGTATTAAATAGGTTTAATGCTACTTTTCTAGATTTTTATACATTTCAAATTTTTCGAAAAAATGCACTCAGAATTTCTAAAATTTGAGCAATATTTTGCTTCTGTAGCTCTAAAGAGGGTTATTTCATCTTGTAAAGTTCCAGTTTGCAGAATCGTAGCACATTTTGACATTTTTCAAATCATTAATTGAACCATGTTAACTGGAATTTTCAAGTGTGAAATTCCAAGCCATCATGAAGTTCCTACTCCTGCAGAAGAAAACTCCAAAGGAAATCCAAACATTGAGTGACAAGTGCCCTTCTTACCCAACTGTGAAGAAGTGGTCAGCAAACTTTTAGTGTGGAGATTTTGAGACCAAAGATGCAGCAAGGTCTGGGAGGCCTCAAACTGTGTCATCTCCTAAAATTATTGACCATGTCCATAACCTGATTTTGGCGGATTGGCGAATATCAGCTAAAACAATTGCTGAGACACTAGAGATATCCAGGGATGTGTTTGGTTTATAATCCATTAGCAGCTGGGTATGCAGAAGCTGTCAGCCACATAGGTGCCTACATATTTGAATACCAATGAGAAACGATGTTGAGTGGACACTTCCAAGTTGATTTTGCAGCATTTTTGTTGAGCTGGTGCCAACTTTTTGGAACAGATAGTTAATGCTGATGAAACATGACTACAACACTATGGTCCTGAGACAAAACAACAGTCCATGCAATGGTGGCAGTTAAGTTCACCAAGGCCAAAGAAGCTCAAGACACAAAAATCAGCAGGGAAGGTCATGGCCACGGTGTTTTGGGATCAAGAATGTGTTGTAGTGACTGACTATCTTCCAAGGGGCCAAACAGTTAATGCAGAATATTACTGTAACTTGCTGTGCAGAGTAAAGGAGGTATTGAAAGAAAAAAGAAGAGGGAAGCTGTGGAAAGGAGTTCTGTTTTTGCAAGAGAATGCACCTGTTCACAAGTCTGGCAAAGTGATGATTTTTTGAGAAAACTGGGGTTTGAGTGCATAGACGATCCAGCCTACTCACCAGATCTTGCTCCATCTGACTGTTTCCAAACTTTAAAAAGAATTTAAAAGGGCAGCAATTTTTTAGTGATTTGGAGGTGATTGCAGCACAGGAGAAGGATTTCAGTGACCAGACTTCATACATTTTTTGGCAGGGTTACAGAAATTTCAGACATGATACCAAGTGTGTTGAACTTTGGGGTGAATATATTGGATAGTTTGTAAGTTTCATGGCTCCAGGTCATTCCATTCTAGGTTGGGCTTAGAACTTTTCAGCACCCCCTCATATAGCAATTCCTCTAGATATCTTGGTTATTTATTTCATAGTTCCGCTTTATTTATTTGTAGCATTTTTTGTGATAAAGAAAAGAGGAGAAATGTCCCACAACTATAAGACTCAGCCAGGGAGGCCATGGCAAAACAGAGAAAGATATATGTAAAAACATTTGCAAACCTCCCTGGTCAAGGCATCATGGGAGATAATGTAATTTACCCCGACGATGTAACATTTTCTTACTAGGTGTTAGATATTAAAAGTAGATATGATGTACAGTCTGCTTATTATTATTATTATTATTATTATTATTATTATTACACATCATTATTTATTGATGGATTTTGAACTGATTTCTTTAGTGACAATTTAACAGAATTATGCATTTTCTTTGTTTTAATGTTTTAATGTTTTTTTATACGATTCTTAAAGATATTTGTTTTAGGGTTTATTTTCTTTTCTGTTGCCATTTTGTGTTTTTTTGTTGTCTTGTTCTTCACTTCTTTTTTATTTAATGATGGATGGTTATTTGGGAGTGTTTTAATGTATCAATAGTAGCTTTGTTACTGTCATTTCAGCAAAAACATTTCTCTGCAAGCACTTTATATGATAGTAGAGATTTACTTTTTATCCACTGTTGTGTGACTTCAGGGTAAATAAGTTGAGGGGATGTGGGGGTGGAGAGGAGCTTGCCCCCTGCTAAAATCATTTACTGCAAGTTTTTCCAAAAGTACTTTCGATGAAACACTTTTGGAGTTTTTGCATTCGGAGAAAGTGATGTTGATACATCAATATGAATTTGATTATTTTGGAGACTTTTTTGATTTCTTCAAATTATTTTAGTTTTATTTTGGCATTTTGCATGTTTTCATTGTTTAGTACAACTTTTTTCTCTGTTCATATGTTTTTACTTATTTCTTTTTTCCTTTCTGTTTTTGAGGTTGTTTGCTTTAAGTGTGAAAAATCATAACTGGAAATGTTTGATTACAAATATTGAGGGTACTGAAACAAACAGCATACAAAATTATGCAGAATAGTGTGGTTTATGATGATTTGCTGGGAGGATGTGATTCAGAGAAACGCATAATGCTTCTGTGCTACAGGAGAAAAAGTGTGTTATGCATTATATGCAATGACCATTGAATGACATACAAACAAATGTCAACATGCTAATAAGGCCCATCACATATGCAATGACAAAATCAAAAGTGGTAGACTGTTTCTGAAATGTGTAAAATTAGCAAGATAAGCTGCAACAATCATTTATTCTGAACACAAGGGATTTTCCAGTGTACAGGAGCGTCATTCATGTTATGAAATCAGGATCAGCATTAGCACAACATTAAGTGTTGTTGACCACTGTCAGAACTAGTTTCCACAGTGATACACCTTCATGTCACATATGGGTTTGCCAGCAGCTAACATAACATCATTTCCATAACTGGGATATTTCCCATCTCTACCATGTGAACAGACACACCATGTGTCTAGCACTGTTTGGCTGGCAGTTAGGCTATGATCTGTTAACAAAAAACTTCCTCTAGTACAGGTTGTGATTCCCTCAGCCTTCATTTGCACACTGTATGAGCAAGTCACTTTACCAGACAATGCTGTAGGGAAATTGGGGTAGACTCCTCAGTGGTCTCCTGGACTGCATGCCTCATAACTATCTATGAACCATACAGGTGGTAGTAGGCATGTGTTTTCCTCACATGGAATTAAAGGGGTGCATGGAATGGATATCCCAGTGGACATAAATGTTTGTGTAACATTAACCATCATTGTTATAATAACATTTCATCATCTGACAGGGATCATGTCAGGACCTACTCAGGCATTGGTCTTGTGAACTGTATAGTAGTTAAGATGAATTAGGCACACCAAACTGATAAAGACAAAAAAACTCTGTCACAGCAAACCGCCAAAGTCCAAAGACCAAACTGTCAATTTATTGACCAAAAAGTAGGTTTTTTGTCAATTTATTGACAAAAAAACAAACAAAGTACTTTTTGGTCAATACATTGACAGTTTGATCTTTGGACTTTGGCAGTTTGCTGTGACAGCGTTTTTGTCTTTAACTGTACAGTAGTTATTTGATGTGATACTGTAGTACTTGGAAGATCATATTTGGTTTTCAGGGACAGTAGAGGAGAGTACCCTCCCTATGTGGGCAGTCTACTGTATTGCTCATTTCCCTGAGGGTCTGATAGCCATCATCTACACCCACATTAATATCAGGGCCCCACCTGCTCTACATGGTGTCCCATATATCAACCATAAAGGCTTCTGCTCTATCAACTGTCATGTGATGTGCAGTGCATACTGTATTTAATGTATCTGTACACCATTCAAGCAGTTCCCATGATTTTCAGATATGACACATACGTAAACTATAGCAGCATTTTATATGGGGTGACTTTCCACGGATCCATCTAGTTTGCAGGTGCACACATTGCCACTTACAGAGTCCTTTATATGCTGATCTCATGAATGTAGACAGCAGGTCATTCATAATGATGTTAGCTGTCATTTATTACAGGATATACCCTGGAACTATGGCCCACAGACCATGGCAGAGATGGCAAATAATACTGGACTGTCATAGACATGGAGCATCATCAGACATGCATTCGGACTTCTGAAGGTCCAATTTCACTACCTGGCTACATCTGGTGATGCACTGCAGCATGTTCCAGAGACCTTCAGCAAGGTTTGTAAGGTCTACATCATACTACACAACATGGTACTACAATGTTGGGACATCAGAGAACTGGCAAACATACCTATGGCAACAGAGGAACTGGCTGCAATAACACCCCATGTGAAGCAGAAGTGGGCACAATACACTGTGGCACTGGCAAAGAAGTGTCACATGATCCAAAGTTATGAAGTGAGAAGGACAGCAGAGACTACAACTGATGCATGTAATAGCATAGCCGAGCTATGCAGTGCAGTGCACTGACTGGCCTCACTGAGCATCAGACTTTTTTTATGCATACAGATAGACACTTGCCATGCCAGAAATGATTTACGTACAATGGCCCAGTTTACTTAGTCAAATGAACAACTTCAAATGAAATGAAAAGAAATTGGCAAATGAAACTCTCCTGAAAAAGATAATGGGATACACTGCCATGTTTGTACCCTCTATAGAAATCTGTGTGGAAGGTCAGACGTGGTGATGAAAGCACAGCACATATCCCTGCACATTCCAGGCATGTGGAATCATGCATGATCAGGAGACCAGTGGTTCATTTCTTGGCTTCCACCCTTCAGAAGTAGGAGAGCAATGTTTAAATTTCTCACTGTAGTACACTGACAGAGTGTGCCATTCACTGGCCCAGTAGCATTAAATTGAACAGTTACTGCATGAAGAGTAGTCTCATGTTAACACATGTCCTTTTGCTGAACACCCCAAATCTTCATTGGGGTAAAACAGGCTTTAAGGAGCAAAAATATATTCATTTACTGAGCTGTAGAGACATGCAACTGATCACACCATCAGAAAAAAGCTCAGGCTGTTAAATTAGAACATGTACTTTCGGTCTCAATTCTAGTATTCCAATCAATGATATAACACATTTTGACCTTTAGCTATTAGCAGTATAACTCTGTCCAACATTATTTATTATTCCTTCTTCTGGACTCTGCTTCCTTGGTTCCAGTTTGACCTGTCAAAAGCCTACGCTAGACAGTCTTGAACAATCTATATAACTTGATGTCTTTATTTATCTTCTAGAGAATCAAGATATCTTGAAAAGGTTGGGCAACAGAATCATGGCATTTTGAACCATAATCTGCTTTTAAAGCATTGAAGAAGATCTACAAATAATGTTTATTACTAAAGGTGTGAACCACCCTGACACTCATTGCCTTGCTGCCATTCCTTTCTGATGTCTTGGGTCATCTTTAGATTTTCCTCACTGAGATGCTGAAACAGCTGCTTACCTTGTTGCCAAGAGATGGCATCTTGATATTTATTTATTTATTGTCTATTTATTGACATATAATTATCGGGAATGTCTGACTGGGCAGGAGCCCATTTTCAGCAGAGGCCCAGGAGAAAAGCTCCAAAGTATTACAAAACATTTTAAGAATAATTTTACTGTCTTTAAAAATAATTGAAAAGCAAGTACAGTTGAAATAATTATACCAAATTAGACATAGTATGAAAACATTGGTTAAGACTATATATTGTTATATGATAATGATTTAACAGTTAGAGAACCTATAGCCAGTTTACAGAAAAAATTAAAGGTAATTTAGTATAATATAAACAGGAATTGCAATAGGAAGTGAGAGAAAAGTAGGGTTATAGTATCTGAAGACAGAAGCAAAGGGAGTGAAATTGATAGAGGTAAGGAAGTGAGTGAAGAAGGGAGAATAAGGAGATGTAAAGTATGAATAGGTCCACATTTAAGGATAGAGTTTATCCTGCTGTTGAGCAAGAACAGAGCCAGCTTTTGGCTGCAAAGTCTTTCAGAAGGGTTTTGAAGGATGGGAGGGGGGTAATGACCTGATGGCTAGAGATAAGAAGTTCCAGCCCTTAGTAACATGGTATGAGTACAGACAATGCCCAGATGATTAGCTAGGTCTGTGGACAGACAGAAGTTTTTCTTCATTGGATCATAATGACTGACTAGGAACATAGTTGTGTAGAATGTTATTTAGTGTTGGACAAGAAGTTGGATTCTGGATAATTTTATAGGTGGTAAGAAGTTATATATATGCTAGTCAATATGGTAGTTCTTAGCAATGTAGACATTTTTGTGCTATACAGTTGTCAAGTTCTGAAAGGGGCATTTGCTGCACATTTAGCACCTTTGTTATAGCATTTCTCAAGGTTTGATTTTTGTGATTCCTGAATGTTAGTAAGGATGGGAGCACCATAAAGAAGTTTGGGGAGGAGATCAGTAGCACCAAGCATTGCTTTAGATGTGTCAGTGAGAAAGTGTTTGGCTGTATAAAGCATCCTTAGTTTTTGATTAATTTTTCTTATTCGATTTTGTATATGCACATCAAATTAAAGATTATCATCAACTTTCAACCCTAATCATTTACAATGAGAAAGGAGTTCAGTGGTTGTGTTATTAAGAGAGAGGACTTTAACTTTTTTTTTTGTTTTTTGGTTACACAGGTCTTGAATCTTCTTATTGGGTTGATTCAACTAGTCCTAGTAATGATGTGACCTAGCCAAAGAAACCAGCAAGTAGTGAGTGACTTGTAGCTTCAGAGTCCTTCTAGTACTTCTCCATGCCATCTTTAGATGTTGCTATGGTAGACATCCTCTCTTGGAGTTGTTGGAAGTGTCCTTGAACCACTTGGCCTTGATGGTATTTAAGTATTTAACTTTTGAATTAACTTCTGGTAGCTTTAATGTGCTATGCGTAAGCTGTTGCTCATGTCAGACACGATGAGGTGATGGTCTGTCCAGTAGTTGTGTACTCCTTCTGTTTCCATTGTGATATGGACATTCTTTCAGATTTCAGCTCTAACTTTGTCATAGTAGAGAAGGTGCTAGAGCTTGAATCCCGGAAGTTTTCATGTAGCTTTGTACTTGTCATTCTGTCTGAAGATAGTATACATGATGAACAGGTTGTGACCACACATTTGTGTAGCAGTAGAATTCTATTTGTGTGAAAGTGGACTTCCATTGGGGTTGTCTTTCCTGATATGCAGTTCCTAATACTTCACTTATGATAATTTGAAGCCACTAAACAAATTATTTTGTCTGCTTCAGAGGCATTGCTTAGGAATTCATCAGGGTTTGGTGCAAACTGTTCTTTAACATTTTCATCATCACTAAGTGTCGGGACATGGATCATGCAATCCCAAATAAAACCAAGACCCAATCCTCCAAAGGCAGACGTCCTGTCTGGTGGACCCCAGCCATAAACAAACTATACAATAGAAGGAGGAAGCTACTACATGATAGAGCAAAATCCCAAAAAGGGAAGGCATCTCTGATCAGTATTAGCAAAAAACTACGGGCACTCATAAAATCGTCTAAGGCCAGCTTTGAGAGAAAAATTGCACAGGACACTAAGGATAATCACAAGGCTTTCTTTAGTTATGTTAGGAACCTGGGTGGGAATTCCCAGATATGCTCAGAATTAGTCCAAAATGACAAAAAATACACCGAGCCCACAGACATTGCCAACATCCTAGCTGACAGGTTCAGTGCAAACTTCTCCCCCTCTCCCCACCAAAGGGCAAATATCTATCCCAACAGAGTGCTGCCCCCCTGACATCTCAGATGCTGAGGTAAGAGCCGCCCTCTCCAAAGCAAAAAACACAGCATCAATGGGAACAGATGGTGTCCCGGGCTGCGTCCTACATGAACTCCAAGAAGAGCTAAACCCAAACATAAAACTACTGTTCAATCTTAGCCTTACTACAGAATATGTACCCAAAGAGTGGCGTACAGCAACAGTGGTCCCTCTCCACAAAGGTGGTGCCTCAACAGATCCTGGAAACTATCGCCCCATAAGCCTGACTGGCTTGGTCTGCAAAGCTATGGAAAGGATCATCATGGACCTCATAAATAAAGATATTGGGGACCTACAGACACTGGATCCTACCCAGTTTGGCTTTGTTAAGGGCAGATCCTGCCTATTAAACCTGGTCGATTTCTTTGAAACAGTCACCAAGGCCATTGACGAGGGGAAGGTGGTCCACACAGCCTACCTGGACCTCGCAAAAGCCTTCGATACAATACCCCACTCGGGCATTATAGATAAGCTCACCAGCTTAAATATAAACCTCTATGTCACTAGATGGGTTGCAAACTGGCTCAAGGACAGAACCCACATGGTTAGAATTGCTGGAACCATGTCAGACTCCAAACCAGTTACAAGTGGCGTCCCACAAGGCTCAGTCCTGGGACGTCTCTTGTTCGGTATATACTTCTCGGCAGTACAGGCCAACATGGATGGACTGTGGCTGACCAAGTTCGCAGATGACTGCAAACTGGGTGCCATAATCAACTCTCCAGCCGACACAAGCATCCTCCAAAAGGGCCTCATAGAAACAGACAACTGGTGCCAGAGCCATGGCCTCAAGCTAAACGCCAAAAAGTGTATAGTCATCCCCTTTGGCGAAAACAAAGTGCCCACAAATTACCACATAGGTGGTAATCCATTAAGTACAGAAGAAGTCATTAGGGACCTGGGGACCCAAGTTGATAGCAATCTCTCATTTGACAACCACGTGGCCAAAGTGGTTAGAAAAACATTTTATATAGCCCACCTAATCATGAAGGGATTCACATCTAGATCAGGGAGGTCATCGTACCTCTTTACTCATCCCTCATCAGGCCCATAATTGAGTACAATGCCCCTTTTGGGATGTACCTTACCAGACACTTGCAGCAACTGGAAAGACCCCAAAAGTACCTCACCAAGAGGATCAAAGGGCTCAAACAGATGCCATATGCTGCCCGGTTAAAGAAACTCCAGCTCTACTCAGTGGCATACCGCCTGCTCAGAGGCGATCTGTGCCTGACGTATAAAGCCATGTCCAACCCGGAATTAATGGACATGCTGCACCTCAGAAAATCCAAATCCCATCGAGCTACGCGCTCGAGAGACTTGAACCTCAGCACTGAAATAAATAGGACATGCTGGAGGGACAGATTCATAACCCAGAGGCTCCCTTCACTCTGGAATAAAATCCCAGTCCAGGTTAGGCAGAGTCCCACATTGACTCTCTTCAAGAGGAATCTTGATGAGTGGATGGGAGATCATAGGTTTACCCCGGCTATCACTTCTGTGTCACTCACCACATATCTTAGATTTACAATGGAAGCTTCTAGGGAATGTGTTAACTTTTTGGATGTCTCCCTGACTATAAATGAGCATGGTAAAGTAGTTTCTTCCATCTTTAGAAAACCAACCTGGACAAATACACTACTTCAGTTTAATAGCATGCACCCAAGGCACACATTTCCTGGCATTGTCAAGAGTCAGTTCATTAGATTGACTAGATTGTGTCATGATAGAATAACACTTGAACAAGAAATCAACAAAATGACACATCTTTTTCTTAATAGAGGCTATGACTCTAAACTAGTTAACTCTATTAAAAATGAAGTTCTGTATTCCTTAGAGCCAAATTTATATCCACCCAAGAAGTCCAACTCTTACAGGGCTGAGAATTCAGGAAAACTATCTAGGATTCCCTATATCACGAAATACACCAGTGATGTAAAGAGCCTTGAAAGAGTCATTTGTAGAAATTGGAACATCTTAATGACTGATACTTTTATATCCAGCTTAGTAGGTAATCACCCCACTTTTCTTTATAAAAACTGCCCTAACTTGAAGCAATTATTGTGCAAAGATAATAAACCCATATTGAGAGATACCACACTGAGTGTAGGGACAATTCCTTGTGGTAAATGTAATAGGTGCAATAGCATCTGTACTGATATAACATTTACCCATCCTTCCTTGGCTTTTACTTTTTGTTTTAATACACCAGCTACTTGTAACTCAAAAAATCTGGTCTACTTAGCTACTTGTATAAAATGCACTGCTTTCTATGTAGGGCTTACGAAAAGAAGACTAGCTGATCGTATTTATAATCATCTATACGAAATCAAGAAAGCATCAGACACAAATGCTTTAGCACAGCATATAAAAGTTCATAGAGACCATACATTTCTGTTTAGAGTATTAGAATTGGTGCCTTCAAATGTTAGAGGGGGAGATGATTCTAATAGCCTAGCCTTAGCAGAACTTAGGTGGATATTGAAGTTTAATGCTCACAATTTTCCTGGCCTTAACACTTTTGTGTCTATTAAGCCCATCTTGAATATTAGGAAACGTTAAATTAACTGTTAATATAAAATGACTGTAAGTCTACAATAATTTATTCTATAATATTTATCATAGACTTTCATTTTTCATATTTTGCAATAATAAATTTAAATATTATGTATAGTAAATAAATGAATTAATAAATTAATTTATATATATATATATTTCTGATTTATAGTCTATAGTTCTAAAATTCATTACATATTTTTTGGATATATGTTTGTGATTCCTGAATGTTAGTAAGGATGGGAGCACCATAAAGAAGTTTGGGGAGGAGATCAGTAGCACCAAGCATTGCTTTAGATGTGTCAGTGAGAAAGTGTTTGGCTGTATAAAGCATCCTTAGTTTTTGATTAATTTTTCTTATTCGATTTTGTATATGCACATCAAATTAAAGATTATCATCAACTTTCAACCTAATCATTTACAATGAGAAAGGAGTTCAGTGGTTGTGTTATTAAGAGGACTTTAACTTTTTTGTTTTGGTTACACAGGTCTTGAATCTTCTTATTGGGTTGATTCAACTAGTCCTAGTAATGATGTGACCTAGCCAAAGAAACCAGCAAGTAGTGAGTGACTTGTAGCTTCAGAGTCCTTCTAGTACTTCTCCATGCCATCTTTAGATGTTGCTATGGTAGACATCCTCTCTTGAGTTGTTGGAAGTGTCCTTGAACCACTTGGCCTTGATGGTATTTAAGTATTTAACTTTTGAATTAACTTCTGGTAGCTTTAATGTGCTATGCGTAAGCTGTTGCTCATGTCAGACACGATGAGGTGATGGTCTGTCCAGTAGTTGTGTACTCCTTCTGTTTCCATTGTGATATGGACATTCTTTCAGATTTCAGCTCTAACTTTGTCATAGTAGAGAAGGTGCTAGAGCTTGAATCCCGGAAGTTTTCATGTAGCTTTGTACTTGTCATTCTGTCTGAAGATAGTATATACATGATGAACAGGTTGTGACCACATTTGTGTAGCAGTAGAATTCTATTTGTGTGAAAGTGGACTTCCATTGGGGTTGTCTTTCCTGATATGCAGTTCCTAATACTTCACTTATGATAATTTGAAGCCACTAAACAAATTATTTTGTCTGCTTCAGAGGCATTGCTTAGGAATTCATCAGGGTTTGGTGCAAACTGTTCTTTAACATTTTCATCATCACTAAGTGTGGGACATGGATCATGCAATCCCAAATAAAACCAAGACCCAATCCTCCAAAGGCAGACGTCCTGTCTGGTGGACCCCAGCCATAAACAAACTATACAATAGAAGGAGGAAGCTACTACATGATAGAGCAAAATCCCAAAAAGGGAAGGCATCTCTGATCAGTATTAGCAAAAACTACGGACACTCATAAAATCGTCTAAGGCCAGCTTTGAGAGAAAAATTGCACAGGACACTAAGGATAATCACAAGGCTTTTCTTTAGTTATGTTAGGAACCTGTGGGAATTCCCAGATATGCTCAGAATTAGTCCAAAATGACAAAAATACACCGAGCCCACAGACATTGCCAACATCCTAGCTGACAGGTTCAGTGCAAACTTCTCCCCTCTCCCACCAAAGGGCAAATATCTATCCCAACAGAGTGCTGCCCCTGACATCTCAGATGCTGAGGTAAGAGCAGCCCTCTCCAAAGCAAAAACACAGCATCAATGGGAACAGATGGTGTCCCGGATAAATCCTACATGAACTCCAAGAAGAGCTAAACCCAAACATAAAACTACTGTTCAATCTTAGCCTTACTACAGAATATGTACCCAAAGAGTGGTGCAGCAACAGTGGTCCCTCTCCACAAAGGTGGTGCCTCAACAGATCCTGGAAACTATCGCCCCATAAGCCTGACTGGCTTGGTCTGCAAAGCTATGGAAAGGATCATCATGGACCTCATAAATAAAGATATTGGGGACCTACAGACACTGGATCCTACCCAGTTTGGCTTTGTTAAGGGCAGATCCTGCCTATTAAACCTGGTCGATTTCTTTGAAACAGTCACCAAGGCCATTGACGAGGGGAAGGTGGTCCACACAGCCTACCTGGACCTGCAAAAGCCTTCGATACAATACCCCACTCGGGCATTATAGATAAGCTCACCAGCTTAAATATAAACCTCTATGTCACTAGATGGGTTGCAAACTGGCTCAAGGACAGAACCCACATGGTTAGAATTGCTGGAACCATGTCAGACTCCAAACCAGTTACAAGTGGCGTCCCACAAGGCTCAGTCCTGGGACGTCTCTTGTTCGGTATATACTTCTCGGCAGTACAGGCCAACATGGATGGACTGTGGCTGATAAGTTCGCAGATGACTGCAAACTGGGTGCCATAATCAACTCTCCAGCCGACACAAGCATCCTCCAAAGGGCCTCATAGAAACAGACAACTGGTGCCAGAGCCATGGCCTCAAGCTAAACGCCAAAAGTGTATAGTCATCCCCTTTGGCAAAACAAAAGTGCCCACAAATTACCACATAGGTGGTAATCCATTAAGTACAGAAGAAGTCATTAGGGACCTGGGGACCCAAGTTGATAGCAATCTCTCATTTGACAACCACGTGGCCAAAGTGGTTAGAAAACATTTTATATAGCCCACCTAATCATGAAGGGATTCACATCTAGATCAGGGGAGGTCATCGTACCTCTTTACTCATCCCTCATCAGGCCCATAATTGAGTACAATGCCCCTTTTGGGATGTACCTTACCAGACACTTGCAGCAACTGGAAAGACCCCAAAAGTACCTCACCAAGAGGATCAAAGGGCTCAAACAGATGCCATATGCTGCCCGGTTAAAGAAACTCCAGCTCTACTCAGTGGCATACCGCCTGCTCAGAGGCGATCTGTGCCTGGCGTATAAAGCCATGTCCAACCCGAATTAATGGACATGCTGCACCTCAGAAAATCCAAATCCCATCGAGCTCTGGCTCGAGAGACTTGAACCTCAGCACTGAAATAAATAGGACATGCTGGAGGGACAGATTCATAACCCAGAGGCTCCCTTCACTCTGGAATAAAATCCCAGTCCAGGTTAGGCAGAGTCCCACATTGACTCTCTTCAAGAGGAATCTTGATGAGTGGATGGGAGATCATAGGTTTACCCCGGCTATCACTTCTGTGTCACTGTTAGACAGAGGCACAGTATACTAACCTCAAAAAAAGGCATAGCAAAATTAATTTAAAATGGGTGGCGAAAGCCAAACACAATCTGGCTAGGCTTATAAAAGCCCTAGGGCAGATAGCCTAGTATGAACCTATGAACCTATGAACATATGCACTTGTAACAATAGGATGCTAATTGTTGTTCTACTACACGGAAGTGTCATGAGGTATTGACAGATAACAGTGAGGAGTTCTGGAAGGAGTTCCCTGGGAAAGAATTTGCTTGGCCGTTTCGTTACTTTGCCATTTTCGGCACTGTAGTGTGGTCTCGGAGTTGATATATTTAAGTAGGGGGTGTGTGGGGGCACCACCCCCCACATCGGGGCAAAGCCCTCCCATTTAATTTAATGTTTAAAATGTATTATTTTTATTTTTCTCTTGTTGGAACAGCGATTTTTTTTCCCTAGGAAAGAAATCACTGTTCTGATAGTTCAAAATTGTAAGCTTTCGCTTTACATAGAGTCGATTAATCACCGTTCCCTTTTTTAAGCATTTGGTGATTTGATATAGACCCACAAATATGAGTTGTTTACAATGTTAAGAATCTCTAGAGTGGGAAAGTGTAAGGTGCCATTCTTGACATCTGTGTACTGTGTACATTTTGGCCTATGTAACGGTTACACAGAAGTAGGGCAGCAGCAAAAAATTAATTAACATGATTATGGTAAATACATATATAATTACTGATTGCAAACAGTAACTGAAGAAAATTAAAATAATACTCAATACACTTTTGCAATATTTGCTACTAAACTGTTTCAGTGTGGGTGTAGTGTGAGATTCAGGTTTAATTGAGACCTTCAATTAATGCTTTCAGGTTATAATACACTGCAGCAGTAGGGATCAAGACACTGCAGTGACAACTTCACACCTGGAGATTACCACATTGGAATGGGTGCACTTATGGAAAACGTCTGTTTGGGAAAGTGTGTGTGTGTGTGTGGGGAGAGGAGCAGGTATTGAGAAATAATATATGGAATCGAGTGGTTGATGGCATCATTGCTGTAGGGGAAAGGAACTGCAAATTGGCACAGTATAGGAGAAGAGCAAATGATCTAGTGGGATGTGCAAAGATGAAAGATAAACAGAATACAGTTGCTTGCAGCAGCACTGGTGGGGGCCCTTCCACAGTCCAGCCATTAACATCTGATGAGGAGTAACTTCTGCCATTAAGGGGTGATGACTATGATGCTGATGATAATGCCACAAGAGTCATCAGAGGATTTGAGGGAACCAGTACATTGAGATCACTGCAGCAACTGCAGTGTGATACTTAAGAAGGTTAGTGCATAGGTGGTGGCAATACTTCATGCTGGTATATGCTGCCCAGGATAGCTGAGTATATATAACCCATTACATTTTTCCAACACCAGGTGCCCCATGTACATCAGGCATGCAAGAAAGTTCACATTGTTTACATGGTAAGTATCTGTTTAAGTTGTTTATAGCTAGATAATTTGTGGTTGTCAGAGGTATAAATATGCCCTCACTTATTCCTTTACAGGCTCAGTACTGGAAACAAATATGACATCCATGCCATCACAACAGACTGAACTGAACTGAGAGCATAATGGCTGTCAAAAATGATGCCATGACTCTCATATTCATGACACAGTCTGAGAAAAGTGGCACACAGTTGCAAAGTGTACCAGCAGGACCTCCTCCTCATAGCAGGTATATAACCCCATAAAGAGTGACATGAGCTCACATAATCAACACAATGATGACATAACACTATGACATGAAGGGGGAGGGCACCACATAGCTTAACAAGAGCACATTCAGGAAGACACTATCCATTTCAGAGCTAGCAGTACCAGCTGTGACAGCTGTACAATGGGGTGCCAGGTGAAGGCATATGTCACAGTTAGCTCCAGAGACACACAAGGCATTGGCTGCCAGCCGCAGATGTGTCATGACATTGTTCAGGCTTAAGTCACTGCCACAGAGAGGCAGGTAGGTATGGTTAGAGTACTGAAGGGTATACATGAAAAATAAAATCATCAGCAGGTGGGAATGGTGGATGCCAGGGCTATGCCATGATGATCCACAGCACCTCTGTCCATCTCCATATGCACACTAGTAAAGAATTACTAGACCCACATAGAAAGCACAGCTGAACATGGTCAGGGGAGTGTCCACACACATGGGGGTTAAGTAGCAGACACACCACTTAATACTCAAAGTAGTGCTATAAAACCTACAGGTGACACAGCACAAAAGAGGGCAGGCAGCACTCAGCCTTCCAAAATACAAGGTAGAATCTCACAGTCCAGGTCTCTGTCTAGAAGTTCCCCTGCATCCATCAGATCACAGCATCACAGTAACACAGCATCAAGCTCTCATGCTGGCACTTGCTCATGGTCACTAGGACTGTCACCTGCACTGTCATTAGGGGACATTGTGTATGACCTGTCACCTACACTGTCATTAGGGGACATTGTGTAGGACACCTTAGGTATATAGTTACATTGCGGACACCATGGATAAAACTCATGCATGGATATAAATATGTAACTGCTTACAACATGTGTAAAACTATGATGATACTATGCAGGAGAAAAAATGGGGAGGGGGCTTTAATTTGAATCTGTAATGTTTTGCTTCAAACAGAATTCTTTGAGTGCTTAGTGTGATAAATCCTGCCAGTGAAACTAACGCTGCTGCCACATTGCACTCAGGAACGCACAAATAATGACTATTTAATAATTCTGATGACACACCGGATTTATGTCAGTGAAAGAACTATCAAATCTGATGTGCAGTCTCACCTGAGTCAACACCATACAGCAATGACCAACATTACACATACCAATCTCTCTTCTACATACAGCAATGACCAACATTACATATACCAATGTCTCCTCTACATACAGCAATGACCAACATTAGACATACTAATGTCTCCTCTACATACAGGAATGACCAATATTACATATATCAATGTCTCCTCTACATACAGCAATGATCAGCATTACACATACCAATGTCTCCTTTACATACAGCAGTGACCAACATTATGCATACCATTGTCTCCTCTACATACAGCAATCACCAACATTACGCATACCAATATCTCCTCTACCTACAGCAATGACCAACATTACACATACCAATGTCTCCTCTACATACAGCAATGACCAACATGACACATACCATTGTCTCCTCTACATACAGCAATGACCAACATTACCCATACCAATGTCTCCTCTACATACAGCAATGACCAACATTACCCATACCAGTGTCTCCCCTACATACAGCAATGACCAACATTACACATACCAATGTCTCCACTACATACAGCAATGACCAACATTACACATACCGATGTCTCCCCTACATACAGCAATGAACAACATTACACATACCAATGTCTCCTCTACATACAGCAATGATCAATATTACACATACCAATGTCTCCTCTACATACAGCAATGCACATTTCATTATGCTGCTACTTGCAATAGAGCCTGAAAAACTGACAGATAACGAACAGTCCTGTTGCATCCCTGATATACAAATCAGTACTTTTAAATAACTTTATATGAGCATTATACTTCAAAGAGTCTCCTTATGCTTTTAACATTAACAATACATGTCACAGTTGACAGTTATGCATCAGAGTGGAGATATGACAAACAAAACACATACAACAATCAATTAACTGCATAAAAACATTTCTTTAAATAGTAATGAAACTTTCTGATGTACAGTGGTAACATTGCATACATCAAGTTTAAACTATGTGATAGTAAAGTAAAGGTACCACTACCTGAAATGTCATGGCCCATACTGATGGACTAAATGCTACCTCATCGCCTGCTTAGGGGGATACGATATACAAGCCTGCTGCATTGGTCCTATGATACTGCCATGCAAAAGCATAGCTTGCTGAATCAGCACCCTGGGCTGATAACACCAGCTAGCATGCCCACTCTTTCAGCTACTCAACTCAAGTGATGAGAAAAATAAAAACACATTGTAGTCACCCTCAGGAAAAAAAAAAAAAACATACCTTTCAACTAGCCCGATTTTTACCTCATATTTTTGATCTGCTGTCCATAAAATTTGTTGTTTTCTGGCAAATCATTGAGGACTGACGTCACTAAATAATGACAGACATTTGCATTTCAGACTTCATATCATTCAGAAAATGCATGCTAACAAAACCTGCTATTCTAGAAACTTTTTTAAATTTATAACAGCAATATTTATAATCTGTCCCTACATTATTGCCTTTGTCCCCCCATTATTTTTAGGCTTTGTCCTGATTTCTTTCACTGAGAGGTTGAGAAGTCTGACACCTCCTCCCACTTCACTCTAATAATCTGATCACTGCATTATAGCAATCAGGTTATTATAGTTACATGCTAACTAGCTCTTCCACTGAAGAGAAAACCCCCTAAACTTCCCTGTAATAACCCGATCTCTACATTGCAGTGTTATAGCGATTGGGTTATTATAGTCATACAGTTGCATCCATGCCTTCCTCCAGCTAGTTTTTCATTAAAAAAAACACTACTTACTAGAGTTTAGACCACACAGGGAGTGCTGCAGTGCTCTGGTTTGATCACAAATGCAGTACTGACATGTAAAAGCTGGTATTGCACTAAAGAAAGAAACGTTCTTCATTCAAGATGATGGATTATTGATCATGCTCCCCAAACCTTTTTGAACCTGGGGCAATTACCCCTCTTGCCCCACTCTAGCTAACCTTCTGCTGCCATCTGCTGGCCACCATCACAGTCATCAGTGGTGGAAGGAACAGTACAGGAATCTGCACTTCCATCATGGGGTAGTTGAGTACCAGACCAACACATAATCATGTTGTGCAGAATGCAGCACGAAGGTTACACAGTATGGCATCCCCAGGCTCATCCAGGCAATGTTGAAGTGTTCCATAGCAGCTACCCTAGGGTTATGGACTGGTATCATCAGCAGTGGTTTGAGTGGGTAGCCTGCATCGCCTGCAAATTTAAGAAAAGAGGAGGAGAAGGCATAACAATAGAAGAGGGTTTGCCACTAAGCAAAACATTTACCAAGTTATACCTACAGAAATTAATGTGAGTGGAAAAGTTTGCATTTGCCTACAAGGTGACCATGGGGTATGCTGCGTAGCAGGAAGAGGTGGCATTGTGAAGCTGAGTGCCAGATGTGAGAATCATAGGCACTGCTAGGATCCTGGGCTGGTACATTCACAATGCACCTCCATGCATCACACACTACCTGACTGTTGATGGAATGGTAGCCCTTCTTGTGCTACTATCACTTCCTCCGTGGTCCAGAGGGTGCCCTAATGGCAACATGGGTGCAGTCTTTGGAAAATGTGCCATCCTGTAGAAGGCACTCATGGTTTTGTCTCAGTCCTGAGATGACACTGTATATATATATATATATATATATATATATATATATATATATATATATATATCTACTGCTCATACTGCTCAATACATGCCAAGAGTAGGTTGAGGAACTGCTGATGTATTCCCAAGGCAAAAGCCTGAGAAATACCAAGTGTGTTCCCAGTTTGACTATGGGAGGTCCCCATGGCAAATATAGTGGGGACTAAACATACCGTGGTGCATACAGGTATAGGAAGATCACCCCCCAGTCCTCGTTTGTCAGCCATAAAAACTCACAAAAGGCCTTACAATATCCTTGTCCACTCTAAATTTATTAAGAATTTCTTGGTCAGCAAAGTTATACTGAATCAGCCTTTGCCTATTCCTGTACCTTCTCAGCTTGATAGCACCACTAGGCACCTGTGGCTTTGTCATAACTGAAACAAGTAGCTCATATAAGCTGGCAGCTATAGCAAGCATCTACCCTGATTGTAAAGTAGAAAAATGGTGCAAATTTACCTTGATATAAGGTATGTGTACATGACTCAGATGTGCATAAAAAAGCTACTATTAATCACAAGCAAGCAGGAAAAGACCTCATTTACATAGGCTTGTCACAGAGAAGCACTCCTCGTCCACATCTTATTAGTGTCTCATTTACATTTTTCTTGGTTTGACTAAACTGTCTGCACCTAACTGCAACTTGCCTTTGTGAATCATGCTGAAGCTACGCTTAGGAACATAAAGTGCAGTCACTATGAATACCACCCTAAGTTTGAATAGTATTAGCACAATACACATTTGGACCATCATTGATATATCTGCAAATATTACATTTATAGCATTTAAATGTCCCAGAAACTTTATTAGTCTTACCCTAGCTGTTTGTTGTTCCTTTATTAGATCTCTCCAAAATGTATTTTATATTGGTAATTCAGTTCTTTTATTTATAAAAATAGGGTCTGATCCTACCAATTGAAATATATCCCGATTCACACTCAGGATTTTCCTATTTTCACAGACACAATTCTTAAGGGCCTGGCTATCTGTTGTATAAGTAAGGACCATGCCTAATTCCCAACTTCCTGTGCTTCCCCCAAGTTTTAAAGTCTGTCTCTCCCCTGAGAATACTGTTTATGGGTACCGTGTCCTAAACCTGTCAGTTCATTGTTTCAGTGTAATTTCTTTTCCTAGCTGCAAGAGGTTCTCCTGTTCGATTCTCGGCTGGAGTGCCTTCTGTGTGGAGTCTGCATGTCCTCCCCGTGGTCGAGTGGCGTTCGAAAGACATGTGTGAATGGGTGTGCCTTCGTTGAAGGTTGGGCATCAAGCTGTCACCACGGCACCGTGAAAATCTACTGCCAATCATTAGCGGACTGGAGTTCCGCTGTGGCGACCCCTAACCGAGAAAAGCCGAAGGAACAACAGCCTTCTTCTGTTATCAAATTATTTCTGACCTCTATACTCTTAAATAAATTGTTTTTCAAATACTACAGGTGAATACTAGCATGCTGCAATAATGAATTGCTACCAAATGCCTTATAATTCACACTCATGAAAACTTTCTGCTTTCTCAAATCTTTATAAACTAAAACATCCAAAAAAGTGATGGTAGTACTGACTATCAAATAACATATAATTAAACATTAGTAAAAAATTATATGCTTGAACCACTTTCAGTGTTTTCTGACAGAACTTTAAAGAACATCCATTATCAGCATTTTATTCTTATGTGAGAGATTAATTTCATTTAAAGAATTATTAGATGGATAGGAATTTGAAAGACAAGAAGTATTGGTTAGTACTGATGTTAAGTCACTTTACACTATTGTACCTCAAAATACAACAAACAAATGGGCATGTAATATGCTGTTGGAAAGAGTATTGTTGAAGTTTAATTATTTTTTATTTGACAGCAAGTGCCACCAAAAAGTTACAGGTGTAGCTATGGAAACAATGTTAATACTGAATTTAGCCAATCTGCTCATGGGCCATGTGGAGAATTAATTCATATATGCAACAAGTATATTGAGAATGTCAGCTTTTATACATATTTTCTGATGACATTTTTAATATGGAAAGGAGCCCAAAATTAATTCTGAGAGTTTATTATTAATACCAGCTCTGTCATCACATTTTTAAAGTTTGAATGCACAGCTGATGCTTGTAACATGCTTACACTTGAAATTAGTAACATTATTTAGTCTGTGTCTATTAGTCTC
Organism: Protopterus annectens; assembly: GCF_019279795.1. Lineage (NCBI taxonomy): Eukaryota > Metazoa > Chordata > Ceratodontiformes > Protopteridae > Protopterus > Protopterus annectens. The sequence continues at coordinate 695,455,818 of NC_056733.1, forward strand.
CAGTAAGATTTGCCCATTATATTCAAAACAATCCAACATATTCTCAATATCACTCTCTGAGTCCAATTTGGACCTTCTAATTTGTGAAAAATAAACTTTAGTAAAGAAACACAGAGTAAAGCATATGTGACAAGGGCATTTTTAGAGTTACTTTTCATGTGGGTTATGCATGGTGTGTTCTAATGAAGTGTAAGTTGTGGCTATGAGCTATCGAGTTTGATTTTTTTGAATTATGTTCATTAAAAGACTAAATTGCAAGTTTTAATTATAACTTCTTAAATTGTGCTGGAAAGTGTGGAACAAGGTCATGGTGTCTCTTTACCACACCGAAAATCACATGGTCAAGATTAGAAGCTACAGCCATTTCAGACACTGGAATAAGAACGAAGTCTGAAATGCATTTAAAGAATTGCATGAAAAGCAGTAGTAGAATGGCAAATACTGTGGAATGTTTTATCAAATAAGTGATTTCTGAAAGGTTGCTTGCCAAAGAAATAATATTAAATTACTGAGCCTAAAAAGGTATGTATAAATAATGTACTAAACTGCTGAAAGAAATGCATTGGAAAAGATTCTTGCAGTTGGAGGTATATGCTCAAAAAATTGCCGAAGCTGGATATATGCAAAAAAAGTGAGTATTACATATTGCGAAGGGTGGGAACACTGTGGCAAATTCCCCACCTCTGTTGCATCTGAGCCATGTCCACCTCACCTCCTCTTTTGACCACATCTCCTCCCATTGACATCCACAGCCTTCACCAGGAGTCATGACATGAGACACTCACGTTACTTTCTTCCCCAGAGGATAGGCATCTCCAGCCTTCCCTGCTACTCCATCAGTCCATCAGTCACCCAAGCCACTGATCATACCTGGGATGCCTAGTCATAGTCAGGGATTTATCAGTCTGCTTCCCCTGACCGGTAACTGTCTGCTATTTGCTGATTCACTGTACATTGGAATACTTTAAAGGGACACTATATTATAGAAAAATCATCTGACACTGATACCTACTAAACTGTGTGGGTTGAAAGACTTTGCAACAATAAGATAAAAAAATAAAGCTTGTGACAATATTTAAGTTAATGTTAGCAGTATATTAGTTCCCAACAAATAAAATTATTGTAAAATGCAGCAATTGGAAGCAGCCAATGAAATAAAGCAAGGCATTAATGATTCACAATTAGAAAGACAACTGTGTGTGTGTGTGTGTGTGTGTGTGTGTGTGTGTGTGTGTGTGTGTGTGTGTGTGTATATACACACACACACACATATATATATATATATATATATATATATATACATACATATATATATATATATATATATATATATATATATATATATATGGGTTCCATACACTAGATCAAATTTTCACTAATTCGAAATAGTGCATGGAATGCTCACTGCGGAGAAAGTGCACTTAATCGAAAGTGTACTTACGCGAAGTTCAGTATAATGAACAGGTGTTGTACTTAACTTCCGTGCAGTACTCACGGACCTTAGGGTTAGGGCACGGGTCATAGTAAGGGATGGCCCATAGGGCTAGAGCCTTACCATGACCCGTGCCCTAACCCTAGGGTCCATGACAACTGCAGCGCAGTGAAGGACATAGCAATGTCCTCCACTATGGTGCGATAGTCACGAACCTTAGGGTTAGGGCATAGTTTAGGGTAAGGGGATAGCTTTACTAACTATCCCCTTACCCTAACCCATGCCCTCATCATAAGGTCCGTGACTGTTGCACCATAGTGGAGGACATAGCTTGTTTTTTATGTCCTCCACTGTGCTGCGGTGTTTTCGGTGAAGTGCACGTATGCAAAAGTTCACTTTCATTAAAGTGAACTTTTGCAGAAGTGAGGCTTCCTATTACAAGTTTGAAGTAGTAAACTTTCATTCTTGTAATATGAAGCCATATTATATATATATATATATATATATATATATATATATATATATATATATATAAAGGCACTACTAATATACATCAGAATGATGCTGAGAAGCAAAAAATATTTCAAACCAGTGCTGAAAAAATAAGCAGTGTGATTACTAAATGGGGTATGTTACAATAAAGGTTATTGATGCTCAAGCACAGTATGTGATATAACTCTCTGAGCAGCAACTAGAAAAAATGACCAATATGATTATGTATTTGTTTGTCTGTTTCTTTATGTTCATTTACCAGGTTAGAGCACTGATGTGGAAGACCTCTTCAAGCTCAGCCTGAGTTGCAGAGTAAAATGGAAAAATATATGATAAATATTGTTGGGAGATATTACATAGTTTATATGGAGACATTATCCAAAAACCTTAAAAAGCAACAAAAAGTCACTATTAAATGTACACAGATGTAATAATAAGTACCATTAAAACACTAAAGCAAACTCAGAGAAGAAGGAAAAAAACAAAAGAAAGAAAGCAAGAATGAAGTTTTAATATACACATTGGATTAGTCTGCAGGTGATGACTTCAATGCGAGAAGACACTGTAGAGGGAGTAGGAGTTTTGGTGATGTTTGTGGCCAGAGGTGCTGCAGTTGCATTTGCCTTGCTGAGATAGAAAGTCTTTAATCTGTCTAAATTTGGAGTAAGAGGATAGTTCCTTAACGTTATGTGGAAGAGATTGCTACAGTCTGGGGGCTAGGATAGGAAAACTATTTTGTTCTAAGACTTTGTAAAAGGAGGCATGAGTAGGAGTGGCATCTTAGATCATAAGTGGAAGTCTTAGTAATGAGTTTGGAGGAAAGACAGGCTAGCCTATCCCAATGAAGAAGTTTAAATAGTAGAGAGCTGATCAGTTATCTCTTTGCTGAATGAGTAACAATTTAGCTTTTGCAAGGGATAGGCAGTGGTGTACATGTTAGAGTTTATTGTCTGCAAAGTGCAACTATTTCATAAAGTGCAGTCAAAATACAACCAATTCAGAAAGTTTATTGTGCTGGGTGTGTCTGTTTGCAGAGAGCCACCATTACAGAGTGTTTCTTGCACTGTACAGAATTATTTAGCAAAATACAGCCATTTAGGAGAAATTTCAGTGTGGTGTGTACTGTATATTCACAAAGTGCAGTTATTTCAAAATATTTCTTACTCTGAGCTTCTTCTGCCCAGTTTATTTGCACAGTGCAGTTATTTGAAATATTTCTTAGACTGATGAGAAGTGACTTTTTACAGTACAGTGATTTCAAGATTATTATTGTGCCTGGGAAACTTTTTTCACAAAGTTCAGTTATTCACAGAGGCTTGTTGTACTATTGGGCATATTACAATTACTGGCATAAATTTCTGGCATATGTGTAAGTGTGTGTGTTCGTGCATACTTGCAAAAGCCTTCACTGGTATATGCTAATATGGCAGAGGCATTTCAAAGATCAGGTCCACTTGTATTTGATCACAATATTGCAGAGAACTGGAGAATATTTGAGCAAGAATATGATATATTCATACAAGCAGCTTATTCTGACAAAGATGCCTGCACTAGTGCATTCATTTTTCTAAACCTAGCTGGGTCAGAGGCCATTGAAAGAGAGTATTCATTTGTATATGCACCAGCAGTGTATGAAGGTGAAGGGGAAAATTGTCATATTGTTGTACAGGCTGATTCAAGGGAAGACCCTGAGTGTTTGAAGCGCAAATTTAGAGACATGTGCAACCCCAGACTAATGTTACATTACAGAGACATTTGTTTTACACAAGAGATCAAAAGCAAGAAGAAACTTTTCCAGCTTATATTACTGACCTGAGAAACAAAGCTAAAATGTGTAGGTTTGGCGACTTAAAAGATGAGTTAATAAAGGACAGGCTTGTGTGTAGTATTAAGTGCTGCAGTGACATAACAGTGACTTAACGCTGAGTAAAGCTATTGAAATTTATCAGATCCATGAAGTTACAGAAAGGCACACAAATATGTTTGCAAGTGATAGGAGCATGAGTTCAGCAGGCTCCAGAGCAAATGTAGACAGTATGCAACATATGAGTAGCAGAAGCAGGTCTAAGCAAATGGGAGCTGCAGCCCCTGGGGTTTTCCTGGGAGATCCTGTAGTCTTCTAGTAAGTTCCAAGAATAGCTCAGTAAAGAGAACATGCTCAATGCAGTACAAGGGTGAATCAGTAAAACCCAAATCAAGCTTTATTGTTAACTGTCACAATTGTGGTACCAACCATGAGTCTAAAAGAGAAAAGTGCTTAACATTTGGTCAGCAATGCCCCAAGTATAAAAAATGGAACCATTTTCAAATGTTTTGCAAATCAAGTAAACCTCACACTGTTATAAAGAAGGATCATTTGAAAAAGCAAATTGATCAAGTAGAGCTGCAGTCTACTTTCTATGTAGATGGTGTATCAGTAATTGTTGGAAAGATTGATGCAGTAGATTTATTGGCAAAGAATGAAGTATTTTGTACTGTCCAGATCAATGGTAAATCCACCGAGCTCAAAATAGACACTGGTTAAAAGTTTAACATTATGTCAACAAACACATTTGCTAACGTGAGAGCTGGTGAGCAATTAAATGTGGCCAGTTGTGTGAAATTTGTTGCTTATGGAGTTGAAGCAATTCCAACCAAAGGCTCAGTAGTACTTTCATGTTATGTGGCCAAGAACTGTTATAGCTTATTATTCTATGTAGTTCAAAGACCTGTGCAGTCGTTATTGGGTTTCAGAGACAGTTTGAGAATGAATCTGCTTTCCTTTACCAAAGAAGTTGATAATATAAGCACATGTCCCAGTTCCAGTTTCACTATCGCTATTTTTTTCAGAGTATGCTAATGTTTTCAATGACAAGTTGGGCAAACATCCAGTTGTGTATTCTGTGAAGTTAGACCTAGTGTTCAGTCCAGTACTCAGACTAGCAGGAGAAGTTCTGATAGCTATGCAGAATAAAGTCAAAGTGCAGTTGGATAAAATGGTGCAGCAAGGTGTAATTTGTCCAGTTACAGAACCTACTGAATAGGTATCGTCCATGGTAGCTGCTCACAAAAAAGGCTTGGATGAAACCAAAATATGCATTGACCCAAGAGATTTGAACAAAGCATTGAAGAGACCACATTGTCCTATACGTACAGTCAAAGAGGTCACTGGTCTAATACTGAATGCCACTGTTTTTTCAGTTTTGAATGCAAAAAGCTCATTTTGGCAAGTGATGCTTGATCACATATCTTCATTACTGACTACATTCAGTACCCCATTTGGAAGATATAGATTCCTCAGGATGCCATTTAGAATAAATTCTGCAAGAAGTATTTCAGCATACAATGGAACACATTTTTTCAGGTTATCCTTGTGCCATAATAGTAGATGATGTATTGGTTGGAGGCAGTGGAGAAGCAGAGCATGACAGAAAGCTTAAGAGAGTTCTAGATAGAGCACTTGAAATGAACTTAAAGCTCAATCCTCTAAAGTGCAAATTCAGACTACCAGAAGTTACCTATGTAGATCATTTGTTTACAAGCATTGGCTTGAGACCTGACCTGTCCAAGCAAGCAGCCATTCTTGAGATGCCAGCACTAGATAATGTTCAAGCTCTACAATGTTTTCTTGGTATGGTCAACTATTTTGGCAAGTTTATACCAGACTTCAGTGAGTTGACAGCGCCTTTGAGAGTGCTAACATGTAAGACTGTTACATGGTCTTGGTTAGAACAGCACCAGAAAGCATTTGAAGATCTTAAGCAGAAAATTGCCACCCCACCTCCATTAAGATACTATGATGTCAATAAATGAGTAACTCTTTCCTGCGATGCTTCAAAATTTGGTCTTGGCACAGTTATTCTTCAAGAAGGCAGAACAGTAGCCTATGCATCTAGAACACTTACCCAAAGTGAAATGCAATATGCTCAAATCGAGAAAGAACTTTTGGCAGTGGTATTTGCATGATTCAAATTTCATGATTACAGTATATCTGTGGTCAGAATATTCAGACTGAAACTGATCATCAACCTCTAGTTACTATTTTAAAGAAACCTATGCATTCAGCTCCAGTAAGATTACAAAGAATGATGCTCAAATTGCAGAGGTACAACTTTAAAGTGGTCTATACAAAAGGCAAACTACTTTATTTGGCTGATACCTTATCCAGATACCCAGAAATACAACGGAACAGCTTGACGCAGAAAATTTTGACTTTGATGTCATGGAATTGAGCAATTTTTCTACCACAAGACTTGATAAGCTGAGAGATCATACAAAGACTTATGCAATTTTGCAGAAGCTCAATCACTGCATTAATGCTGGGTGGCTGTCAAAGCAATCTAGTGTACCACCTGAAGTGCAAACTTATTTTCCTTACAGAGATTTATTTATTTTATTTATTGATATAACATTTGTTTACCAGGAAAGTCCAACTTGGAACAAAGCCACTTTTCAACAGAGGCCTGGGGTGAAACACTCCAGATGCATGCTTTTATAACGTGGGAGGAAACCAGAGCACCCAGAAGAAACCCAAACAAACACAGGGAGGGCATGCAGACTCTACACAGAAGGCACCCCAGCTGAGAATCAAACCAGAGAACCTCTTGCTGTGAGGCAACAACACAACCGCTACACCACTGCTCCTTCCATGATAGTCATGTCCATGAGATGAGATGTTGATGGAAGACTGGATTATTTTCAAAGGTCCTAAAATTGTTGTTCCTGCTTCCTTACAACAAGAATATATCCAGATTTTGCATCGTAATCACCCAGGTTCTGAAGCTACCAAAAGAAGGGCGAGAGGACTAGTATTTTGGTCTTCTCTAGCAAAAGACATTGATAGAGTACTTTCTTCTTGTTTAGTATGCAATAGTACTAAACTGCATTTGCAAAAAAAAACACTTCAGCTAAGTCAAATTCCTGAACTACCTTGGTCAACAGTAGCCAATTACATATTCCCCATACTCTGGAATAGACTGCCCATACATGTCAAGCAGAGCGCCTCATTGGCCCTCTTCAAAAGGAACCTTGATGATTGGATGGGAGATAGGAAATTCACCCCAGGGATCATGTCAGTTGCCCTGCTAGACAGGGGCCCAGAGAAGTAAATATTGTGGGAAGAAATATCCAGGGAATTGTTATGGCTAGGCTTGCATAGGCACTAGGGCCGATAGCCCTATGAACCCTATATGACCAGCCTATGAACCTATGAGTGGAACAATCAGCATTACATAGTGTTAGTAGACTCTTATTTGAACTGCTTTGATACCACCTAACCTAACATCCACTGCTGCTATTGCCAAGTTGAAATGTCATTTCTCAGTCCATGGAAGTCCACAGAAGCTTATCTCTGACAACAGTACCCAATTTGCCAGTCAGTTGTTTCAGAAATTTGCAAGATAATGGGACTTTTTTCATATTACTAGTAGTCCAGAATATCCACAGTCAAATTGACTAGCCGAACATGCTGTACAGAGTGCAAAGCAATTACTAGAGAAATCAAAGTGTGCCAATACCAATGTATTTTTGAATTTACTCAATCTTACAAACATACCCTGTGACAATATACTTGGCTTGCCTGCTCAGAGACTTCTGTCTAGCCAAACTAGAACAACATTGCCTTTCAGTTCCAGTTTCTTGAGGCCTAAAGCTAAAAACAACAGAACAATCAAAGCCCTATTATTCAGAAAGCGTTCTTTCCAGAAGTCCAGCTATGACAAATCAAGCAGATTTCTTTGTCCATTGAAAGAAAGAGAGACAGTGAGGATACAAATGGTTCATAGATTCATAGGTTAGTACTAAGCTAACTGCCCTTGCGAGCCATTTTAAGCCTAGCCAATTATCCCTTGTGAGACTGGAACCCTGCACCTTGTGTTTGTAAGGCAAACACTTTAACCATTAGGCCACCCTCCCAACCCCTTGTTTTGACTGGATTGGTCAAATAACAAGTATATGTGCAGAGCCAAGATCCTACTTTGTGAAATCAGAGGGTGTGGAGTACAGGGGAAATTGCAGACATATTCTTCCTGTATCAGAACCGATATTGCAGCATTGTTCCTATGATAATACTCTAGATCTCAGAGCAATCCAGACAATGTTCCTGTTGCAGAATGTGTCTTGACTCCTACATCCATTTCTGATGATGTTCCTGATGTCCCTAAAGCTGAACATTCAGCAGAGACAATCCCAGTTGCTAGACCTAATTCTAATTTCTATGTCACATGATTTGGTCTTATTTCCAGACCTAGTGTGAAATACACAGCAACGTGGATGTAATTGTATATATGTATCTAGTTCTGTATAATTGCATGATAAAGAATCATTTGTATCAATTGCATGTCAGTCAATGTCATCAATAATGCATGACTCATTTTTCAAAGAGGGAGGATGTAGAATAGTTAGGTGTGTTGTACCTTTAAGAAGCATTTCCAAGGACAGCACGTGCATATAAATACCAAGCAGCCATTTTAAGAGTGCAGCCAGAGTGTGAACATGTATGTGTATGATAACTAGTTTGTTTATAAGTTAAAGTTATTTAGCCTCATTTCTGATGTGTTTGTACATAATAAAACTGCTTGAACAGAACCCACAATGTTCGTCTATTTCACCCTGAAGAGCGACAGTTCTGTTTGTCAGAAAGTTCTTGAACAAACTAATAGTTTTTGGGCTACCACATATGTTAGCTAGGTGTGAAAAAGGTAAGGGGTGAGCATCAGGATCAAACATTATTAATGAGCAGAGCTCCAGTAAGAACTGTTTTATTTGTGATATTTAGCTACTACAGACTTGTTTTATTCTTCATGTATTTCATGTATATGTGGGAAGTTGGGAACTTTAACCATTGTTGGGATTCTGTTTGCTACATTTTAACTTTTTGGGAGTCTCTGCACTACATTTTTAACTTTATTAAAGTACTACATGATTAGTGTCTCTGCACTACATTTTTAACTTTATTCAAGTACATGATTAGTGTAGCTGTTCTCTGTTCTCTAGTTTCTGTAACCTTAATGCATAGTCCATTCTTAACTATTTGTCAATTGTTGTATCCTCTCATCCCCTTACTACTACTGTCTCTCTCTCTCTCTCTTTTTACAGTCACCCTAAACACTTTGTGCATGAGTGTCTCCCCCCTGCTGAACTCAGGAAACGTGCTATAACAGCAAGGATGTCTCACAAGTCTGATTAGTTTCTTGCAGCTCTTCAAAGTGTACATCTACCCCATAATTTTGTGCTATTTTATTTTGTAAATAGAGGTTTCAGGTGTTGTGGCATGCACACTAACGGGGTCATAGGTAGCCCCCCCTCCTCCATCTCCTACCATGTAACTAGCTCTTCTGATAAGTCCTATCTATGCTTCAGCAGCTGTCATTGTGTTCTGCTTCCTACTGTTTGAAAATTTATTGAAAGGTTTGTAACCTGCAGCACGGGAACTAAGTGCCTGAAACAAAATTGTGACTAATATTAAATTCACTAACATTATTAATTCACTTACAGACTTTGGCATGGACCTAGGGCAATTCACAGACAATAGATAGTTTTTCTTTCAGCTGTAGACCAAGCTTCTTGTGGCTCAACCCACTCTGTTTGCCGTCACTACATTCGGGGTCACTCTGCTCCCCTACCCTGCCCCCAATTCTCATCCACCCCCACTACTCCTAGATGTATTCTTAACAAGACCACACCTACTAGACCCAATTATCCAATTACCTCCTCTAAAGATTAGCAACTCTTTATCTGTCTCTCTAAATAACTACCGTACTATCACATCACCAACTACTAATCGTACCCTCTTTCACCTTTGCAGTACCATGCAGTCAGTACATCACATACCCACTAATAACCCCTCCAGCATAGCCACCACAGTGTTATTCCTACAAATTACTCTCTTAATTTTAAGTTTAGCCCTTTTACTCACCTCCTTTCATAATCAGTTAATTACTAAAATATCCGCTCCCACCCACCCTTTCCTCTCTCATCCCTTTACTACTCCTACATATATTGCCATAGCACCATGCCTCTTAAACTGCACCAAGACATATTTTTTTTACATACAGATACACACATCAGCCACCCATTTTCCATCTAGTCCAAAAATACAATAGGCTAGCTTCCAAACAACCACATCCATTCCTATGTAAAACATCTCACCTCCAACAAAGTAGGGACATACAACCTAACCCAGACCCTACCGCTAATCAACATGCACCACATACACCATTTACACACTCCCAAATCCCAACTAATCTGCCGCATAATAGGTCCGAACTTTACTCATCAACATGAATCTCAGAAATTTTACACAAATTACATGAATTTCGTGCTTCCCTCTCCCTATAATCCCCAAACATAGCAGTCATAAATTAAATTGGCTTAAACCCCGCAGAACTGACAATAAAATTCTAGCCAAAGGATATAACATCCACAGACTAGATAGAATGCATAAATGTGGTGGAGGCTTGACAGTTATCTATAAAAATACACTAAAACTTGAAAATTTAGAGCTAAGCCCACCACAACCCAATAACATTGAAATTTTAATCATCCATCTCAAAATTAATCCCAAAATATATATCATCATTATAGCACTCTACATCCCACCCGGCAACAACCTATCAAGAACAGAAAACTTATTTAATTTGTCATCCTATACATTTAACCAGGAAAACATAATAATGAGATACGTCAATGCAGACTGTCTAACCTGTGTCTCAGACAACCCCTCTGACTTTATAAACATATATGGTTACACCCAAACAATATTATCCCCAACTAGAATAGTTTAAAAGCTGTCCAAACCTGCACCATAATAAAATTACTCAACCAACTAAAAGAAATGCAGCAAGCATGTGAAACACAGAAGAGTCCCAGAACTCGAGCAATAAAAATTGCAAGCCTTTAATGTGAGCGCTTTCATGAAGGTCAATACCCCCACTTCCGCAGACAACTTACAACATAATTTCCAAAATTTATATATACTTGATTGACATCATTGTTTAATTACCTATCAAGAATTTGCTGTTTTAAAAAAACTACTACATACATTTACCATTAAGCTTCAATGTTAAAAATTAACACAATATATACATTGTGTATGTAAAAACCATCAGTAAAAGAAAAAAAAAAAAAAAAAAAAACTTTGTACGTATACATATATATTTTTTTTTGTGTAAAAAAACATATGTATATACTCTAAATAAAAATGTATAAACTTCATTGTTACATATCAAACATCTAATGACTACCTACTTATCAACTTTTCATGTTGCATTAGCCCGACCATTATCTGCATAGTGCCTTAAGCTTTAAAATACTTTTGATGGACATATATTCATTTAAACTGGGAGGGGAATAAGCAAAAGTCCTTATTTGCCAAAATATTTCCTGTTCTTCGAGGAGAAGTTGCCAAGGCCCTCCTCTTGGGTCATATGGGGTTTGTTGTAATACAGAAAATGTGAATTTGTGCATTGGGTTAGCTATAACATGCTTTGCTAATGCGTTTTTAATGTCACTCTTAAGATTGCTGTATTGGTGTTCATATATTCTCTGCTTGAACTTTCTTTCAGTTTTACCGATATAGAAAGACGAACAAGAGTCACAAGTAGTCACAAGTAGCTACATATACAAAACCTTTTGAATCACAACTAAATCTCCCATTTAAGGTGTAGGTGTTGTCTGAGGAAGTGGGGGTATTGACCTCCACGAAAGCGCTCACATTAAAGGCTTGCAATTTTTATTGCTCGAGTTCTGGGACTCTTCTGTGTTTCACATGCTTGCTGCATCTGTTTTCTACAGTTTTTCAACCAACTAAAACCCACATCCCTAACAGCAGATCATCTGCCAGCTGAATATCTGAAACTAGCAGCCAATGCTATCTCCTACCCCATCTCACTTCTGATCAATCGGTCTATCACAGAACAATATATTCCCACACTCTGGAAAATTTCCTATATCTCCCACCTGCACAAAGGCAGAACCTCATCTGACCTTACTAACTTCAGGCCTATAGTAATATTATCACCACTAGCAAAAATTCTAGAAAAATGCATACTGTCATAGCTCACGAGTTACCTTTTAAGTAATAACCTACTAACCAACTCCTGACATGGCTTCCAACCCTGCCACAGTACCACAACTGCCCTTATTTTATTTATTTATTTATTTATTTTTACTTTTATTTTACATTTGTTGACCAGGCTAGTCTATCTGGATATATGTCCATTTTCAGTAGAGGCCCAGGGAGAAAAGCTCCAAACAGGATTATAGAAAGTGACTAAAGATACTGGGCATCTGCTTAAAGAAAACATTACAACAATACAATAATTTGTAAAAATATAACAACACTTATTAGTTTTACCAACACAATTTACCAGCTCAAAATAATGGACAACTACTTTTCTCCATCTTCCTAGATATGTCCAAAGCATTCAGTGCAGTCTCACGCCAAAAACTCCTAGATGATCTCTTATCCCTAAACATAAACCACACAGCTCTCTCATGGTTTTGCAACTACCTATCTGACCGACAGCAAGTGGTCATATGGTAAGGGGATCTATCCTCCCTATTACCTGTCACAGTCGTCATCCCACAAGGTTCAGTTCTAGGGCCACTCCTCTTTACTGTCTTCACCAACAAACTCCACACCTCTACTAACCCTGCCACTATTATTCAGTATGCAGATGACTCCACACTCATCTGTGGAGCTTCCTCCCTTCCACAGCTCCAAAAAATAACCCAGCAATCTTTCTTAGTCATCAATTCTTGGCTCTCCAAATATCAACTCATTCTCAATCCTAATAAATCTAAATTAATTATCTTTTCCAGTAACAAAACCACTGATCTCTCATCCTTCTTTCTCATCTGTTCTGTAAACAATACAAAAATTGAACCCCTCTCTCACACCAAATTGCTTGGAGTTACCACTTGTAACAGATTGAAATTTGACAAACACTTAGGGCTAGTCATTAAAAAGATCCATAAAAAAACTCGGCTCCCTCTATAGGGTTAAACCATTCCTCACCAGCTCCAATAGACAAAGTATTATCAGGACTCACCTACTTTCTATCTTACTGTAAACCTCACCCATCTTCAAAAACCTTAAGATAACTGACCTAGCTAAATTGAAACCTGCCATAATAAAATTGCAAGATTCGCCACAAACTTACCATATAGATCACACCACTGTGCTGCCTTTCACCAATTAAACTGGCTAGAACTACCAAACCTTCTATCCTTCCATCAACTCACAGCTGCCCATACCATAATATACCAACCTGACAAAACTTTCTAAAACCCTAGTCCAATGCTAGATCCCTAAGGTCTTCCAAATAATTCCTATTAAAACTCATAAAATCTAACAACACTTTTGGGGATTCTCTTTACTCGAATTAGACATCAAAGAATTGGAATAACATTCCTGAACATATTCAAAATACCAACAACCCATCCAGATTTAAACAACTTCTAAAAGTACACAAGTGATAACTGGCTCTGCTCATGCACAGCCCCAGGCTGATGATACCATCAAGTCTACTAACTCGTACCCTCATTTCAGATACTCAGCTCTCTATATACCCATTACTTCTTTATTCAGCTACCTGTCTCTCATTCTCATTAACCCCTCCAAACTTTACCCCAATTTCACCCAGCTAGCTTCTATTCTTTTATTTACTATCCACTGTACATATGATCATACACCATTTGTAACTGATGTATCCTTGTATGTATTGCGCATTGTGATATTTCTGTATGCATTATTTGTTTACTCTGCATAATCATTATAATAAATGTGTGCTTGTTAATTTGTAATAAGGAGCTTTTCTCCCCAGGCCTCTGCTGAAAATGGACTACTAGTCTAGTCGGACTTCCCTGGTAAACAAATGTCAAATAAGTAAAATAATAGATAAAATGTTTTGTAAACTGTTATATACTCCAATCACAAATGGGTATGTTAAATAGGATGGTCTAAATATTGTTGACAAGGTTGTATATAACATGGAAACAGAACAAAAAAAAACTGTTTAATGATTTTAAGAGAAATGAATATTCAATCTGAAATCTATGTTGCTGTTAAGAGTTTACAAAATAATAATTAGAAAATATGTGGATTCCAAGATGGCTGCCGACTAGTCTAGTCCTTACTCTCTGAGCTCCTCACAGCTATTTAAATTTTGTTTTTTTTTACAACTATACATCAACCTTTTTCCTCAAATTTTTATACTAAAAGATTTTATAAATCTTTTCTTCTGGAATTATTATCCTGGGATTTATTTTACCTCAGAACATTCTTGGTCTCTACTGCTCCAGACTGTTCCTGGTTCCTGGTATCCTGTTAACTGCATTCCATTTCTGGGCATGGCTACAAAATCTGACTCCATGGAGACTCAGCCTACAAAGTCCAAATATACTTCAATGCTCTCTCCTGAAAAAGATTCAGGTTCAAAAGACTGAAATCATCTAGACAACCTACAGAAACTATTAATGTAAGTAATAAAGATTTAAATGGAAGAACTAAAAATAGCATTAAAACCAATCCAAAGTGCTATACAAAACTTTTCAGAACAGTTTACAGACTTTAGTAAATCTTTAAAAGCAAATAAACGATAGTATTGTTACTATTGAAAATAAAATCTTAGCTTTGGAGGTTAAAACAGACTTATTGGAAAGTGACTTTAAATCTAGAGATAAACTGTTTCAGATTTACAAGCTAAAATATTGCAAAGAAACAATTCATATGGAAGTCTCACAAACTATCATTTTCCCAAGATCTTCCTGCACAGATCAAATTAAATAGACAAAACATGATTTGTAATTCTGGTGTGACATAATTATATTACCTTAAGAACTTGTGTCATAATTTACACATGATGGATTTGGTGTGACAGTGTGCAGTGACAGGATATATGCTTGTTAGATTTGTGAAATAGATAATATGTTAATTTGATTTTGGAGGGGAAAACATTCCATCTCAACATTCTAGCAAAGAACCTCCCTCAGAGTTCAGCTGATGCCTCTGCATGAACATGCCACACCACAGTCTCTCTGAGATGGATGGTGATGTGTTACAAAGTATACCTGTTCAAGACTGAATTGTTTTTCATTTTGAGATATGGTTGCTTGGTAGTTGTTTTCTAACTTGAGGTTATTATTATCTATAATTACATGTTCTTCTCTCCCTCTTCCTTCACAGGGGATTGGTGGGTAGCACTAGGGTTAGGATAAAGGTTATTATTATACATTTCATGGTTCAGATTCTTGAATGTTAGAGGCATTACTGAATGCAGTTATATAAACCCTGTGATCGATTGCTCGTTCTCACTGTCACCTATAAATCTCAATCTACTCTGGCTATAAAATGATTTGATGACAGAATATAATTTAATAGATCCGAATCACACATTCCTCTTTTGACATACAAATGGGGCGTATGTGTAAAAAAATTAAGAGGTTTATTATTTAGTAAGCTGCTTTTTTTCAAAAACAATACTTTGAACTATGATGCTACTTTTAAAAAACAAATTTTGATTGTCAGAAAGATTTAATTCTGCATTATTAAAGTTAACTTCAGAAATCCAAATATTACATCTTTATCTTATAATAACAGATTAACCTGATGGTTTTATCCAGAATTTTCAAAACTTTCAAATTTGGTAGTCTTTCCTTTCTATTTAATCACTAAGGAACAAGACAGGGTTGTCCATTGTCCCCCATTTCTCTATTCACATTTACTTAGAACCCTTGCTATTGTTTATTACTCAAAATACTTTGGATGATTTAATCAAACTTCAAACTCTGATTACAGAATTACATGAAAAAAAATTGATATTTTATTTTATTTTTCTTTGTTCTTCAACTATCTTTTCTTACAAAATTAAAAAACCATTTTTAAATTTAAATCATTTTTAGCACACAATAAATTTTTTGTTTCCAGTTTTTTTTTTTCACTTTATAACATAAAATATTTAGGAATCAATCAATTTTACACAATAATAAAAAATTCCTTTAAAAAATAATAATAAAAATTTATTAATATTATCTGATATGGACAGATGGGAAGCATCTAAAACCTTCATTTCTTTTCATGGGCAAGCCATTATTAAATGAATAATCTGCTGCCTAAATTTTTTACAACACCTCATCATCTGATCAGATAAAAAAAAAAAATTTTGAGTCTGTAACAAAGCTTTGGCAAAATTCATATGGTTCCCAATTCATCTAAATATAATATATTATAATGGAATAAACTTTTTTGAACTAATAAACTTATTTTTAATTAAAAAATCTAAAGTAGAAGTTTTTGAATATCTTAATCTTGCCTTTATATCTGACTGAAGTAAGTTGATTGAAAACTGAATTACTCACCAATTCTTAGCACACTACTAAGCAATAATTAAAAACAAATTTGTATCTCTGGTCCCCATAGACTCACAATAGAAATGAAAATTTCTATTGATGTCAAAGATAAGTAGGCTTAAGTCAAAAAAAAAAAAAAAGCTATTAGAAAGGTTGTGTTAGAAAAGGTTCTAAAACATAAAAAATAGTTAATGTTAAATATTTTTTTTTTTTCTCGTCTTATAGTTTGCTAATATATAGTGTACATATGGTGTATGTTTTATTTATATAACTTATCAAAATATCTCAAAATCATGGTTCAGTTGTAGATGAATTATGTTGTGTTATATTGCCTTTTGTTATGTATAATCTTTAAATTGTCTATTTCATTATATTATTAATAAAAAATTTTTTGAGAAAAAAAATAATTAGAAAATATGTCAAGACCTGCAAACTGACTGAGTTACTAAAAAACTTACCAAAAGAGGACTTCATGGAAATGCACAATTAAGTTTTAGGTGAAGCTTTTGGCATTGCAGAATATTTTTTTTTTGAAACTCTGTCTGATTTGCTTCATGTTTGCTGAAGCAGCATATTTCTTTGATAATGGAACAAGCAGGAGGTTGAAGATTTAACATCTTTAAGTGTGGAAATCTCATGGAAGCAGAAAGTTACAAAACAATTTAACAGTGACCACCAGGAAGTAATGATGCTGAGCAAAGTGGGAAATTAAACCATTTAGTGCTTGAAATACAAATGGAAGGTCAGAAAAGGACTGATAGCTGACTGAACAGTTGGAAAGTAAAATAATCAAAGGGGCATCTTGTTCCAAGGAATCGTCAAAGTAACTCTTATGCGAATAAACAGATAGATTCCCTAAATACAAATATGTCTGAGCTTACTACATGACTTATTGATCTCTAGTGCTACAATTTAATATTAGACCAATGATCTGATGAAGCTATTTACCAGCAAAAAGGAAAAAAAAAACATGCACAAGGTATACCACAACATTAGAATGTATGGTGACAGGACAAAATGAAGCTGTAAATATTTCTGGTTCCAGAAATCTGTTTACACAGTGATGTAAGAGGCTCTACTATGAATGACAAACTTAAAGCCGACAATCCAAAATGACAAACTTACACAATGACAATCCAAAATACCCTCCCCTCAAAAAAAAAAAGAGTGAAGGGACCTGTTTTGCATTATGTGGTGGCATTAGGCTTAATGCAGCTTCTTTAGAAATTGCCAGAAAAGATTACTGCCCTGTAATGACATTACATGAAAAAACACAGTATGTCTACCAGCTTCCCAGTAAACAACTAAGTTGCAATCTCAGTTTAATTCAGCTATAATTACATTTGTTACAGAGCACAGTAATATGATTTGCTGAAAGTCCTGAAGAAAATTCCTCAGCATTTTTGTAGATATTATGCATAGCTTTACAGTTCACTTCATGTTTTTCTTGCTCCTGCATATAAAATCAGCCCTTAGAAGGACATACTGTTCAACTCCTGTTTATTAATGCAGTGAAGATCAGAAAGATGCTAGCTTGTTTGCTTGCTGGTCATGTCTCTCTTTCTGTTTTGATCTCTCCAAATACTGGAAACAAATGCATTTCTTTAAAAAAAGATCCTTCTATCTCTGCCTGAAAAATTAATCTTTAAAAAATCACAGCTGAATTATAATATGTGTGTTTCACCCTGACCACATCTCTGAAAACGCAAATTACTGAAAACTCATTTCACTTAACTGAACTTAGTATACATGGCACTGTGTATAGTACTGTAAGGCAAGTAAAAGGTATATGCCCTTTTCCCCACTGTAGTGCGATCCTGGAGTTAGCATATATAATTAGGGGGTGCGGGGATGTGGAGGGGTGTAGCCTCCCACCTTGTTAGTTTTATATTGTATTTTACCAAAAATTCAAAACAATACATTTTAAACAATAGACATGAATAGTTGCAATACCAATGAATAATTCTCTCCAGAAGACAATATTTTCATCCCATGTGCCTTCAGTGTTGCATTCCACCCTCCTATCCTCTGCTGAAATTCTTGCTCAGAGTCTGCCTGTAATGCCACATCATCTGCATACAACAACTTTGTTCACCTGTCCCCCTTGACTTGTTTGTTAATGTAGTCCATCACCAGTATGAAGAGCAGTGGGCTCACAGCAGAACCCAGATGCACACCTACTCCCACTGGGAACTCCTCTGTGAGAATGAACACTGTTTGTACTTGAGTCATTTGGTCCTTGTACATAGCCTACATTAATTCTACCAATGTTTCTGAGTCTTTAAACCACTGTAGGACTGTCCAAGTCTGGGGACCTTGTCATATGCGTTCTCAAAGCCTAGGAATGTCCAGTTGGACTCATTCCTCATTTATAGCTTCTTCTCAACTATTGGTCTCATTGCAAACATTGGGTCAGTGATGCTGCATCCTAATTTAAATCTGAACTGCTCATCTCCATCTTACTTTCTACTACTCTGCATAGTCAATGGTCAATCACCCTCTCCAGAACTTTCATGCAGTGTGACTGGAGTCTGATACCTCAGTACTGGCCGCAGTTGTAAATCTCCCTTTTGTTCCTGAACACTGGCACTAGTATGCTCATTCTACTCGTCGGGAATATGTCTTTCTCTCCATACCTGCAGAAACCATTTCTCTCCTATTCACCAAGCATCTTGATCATAATTGCTGTGCCCTCAGCTGAGCCTGCTGCTTTCCCTGACTTCAGTTTCCTAAGTGCTGTTGCTACTTCTTCTCTGGTGGGCTCTTCCTCTTCTTTCATCATATGCTTTGTGTACAGCATCTGGGTTTTTCTGCATTCAGAAGGTGCTGGAAGTCCTCATTCCATCTGCCTCTGATGTCCTGTGGACTGGTGAGCAGGTTGTTGCTGGCATCCCTTATAAAGGACATCTGATGAGTATCTTCTTTATCATTCTGTCTTTGCATTGCAATCTGATAGAGTTTCTTTCTGCCTTCTACTGAGTCACTTTTAAGAAGCTGGTAATGTGCCTCTGATGCCTTTTCCTTGGCAACTCCTCTCTTAGTCTCTTTGTTAGCCAAGCAGTATTCCTTCTTATCCAGGTCTTTCTTTTTTATCGCCCACTACACAGTGCCGCATACTAGGACACTCTTACTGAGTGATTTCCAATAACTGGGCATGGTCATGATCTTTCAGCATTGAGGCATTTTGGTACATTTATTTATACTTCAGTTTATCTGACATAGTGTATGCAGTTTGCATTACACAAGCAGAACCTCAGCCGTACTACCACAGTACTTTGATGATAGATCTTTAGTCTTACTTTTTTCTTTTACACTTGCATAAACCCTTACTCTTCTTGCACTTTTTATTACTGGGAAATTGGAACTACATCTAGGAATAAAAAACAAATTGCGCAATAATGAATTTGAGGTATGTGTGTGTGTGTGTGTGTGTGTGTGTGTGTGTGTGTGTGTGTGTGTGTGTGTGTATGAATTAATGTGCAAATTAATTATAGTATTAGCTGGAGAGTGTACATGTACGTATAAGAAAGTGATTCACAAATAACTGTTATGTATGAGTTTTTATAATTGAGATACTGAATGGTAGTTTAATTGGCTTTGTAAGCATGAAACTATATTTACTGTATGCATGAATATTATTATTATTATGGATGCAAGAGTGTATGAACGAATGTGAGACATGTGACCATTAGAATATCATTAGTCATCGTTTTGTAAGTGTATCAAACTGTTGTCCTGAGGCTTAAAAAGTAAAAAAAAAATCATAGCATTCGGAACCCATGTAGCTTAAACACTGTTATGTCCTTAAGGGGTCATTTGCATATATCCCATGGGCTTTCACATCAGGAGGTTTAGGGTATTACATAGTGAAGACCCTACCTTGGCTGAATCTTGCAGTTTTTACTGAATAGTTAAAATGTGCACATAACTGAATGTTAATTAACATTTCTGAGCATTTAGAAATGATGCTTGGAAACTTAAAGAGCTGAATGTTTTAAAATTAAGAATGATCTTACTTGGACAAATGGTAATTTTCTACAGTTACGTTTAAGCTATTTCAACCAAAAGATTAAATCAATGTTTTGTTTATCTTCTTTTCTCCAAAATGTTAACTTTAGAAACTGTAAAGATTGCTCTTAACATCCCAAATTGTGACTTATAGGCCAGTCTTTGCACATCACTAATTACTTCCTATAAAATGATTTATCGCAGAGTCCAACATATTAGGAGTACTTGTTTAATGCACCATCTGGATGGAAGTCGCGTAACATATTAATGTAGAATATCTTCATAATGTGCTGGCTTGTAATGTTATAGCCCGATTTCCAGAAGTAGGTGACAATGATTTCATGATTAGAATAATCCCCACCTTATACACTGCTTTCGTGTTTACTTTTGTGTCTTGAGCCCACCATATATTTTCTGTATTTTCTAGAGTGACCGAATTCCAAATTCAAGCTGCTCCTGCGATGCAGATTGTCCAGAAGGTGGAAAGAACATGCTAGGATATGGTAGGTTTCTCAGTGTTATGCTGTAATGTATAACATCCTATAACGAGACTTCAGCTTACATGTCAGTTTGTCGTATATAGTACTTGAAAATATTTTACAAACTACATGCAACTATAGCCCATGAGAAATAGTATGTTATTGCTATTCAGTATCAAAAGTTATTAATAACTAGAAACAAATGGCTGACAACTATATATGGAATGCTGCTGTCTTGGAAGAGTTATGAAAACCCATTGCCAATGAAGTTTGTTTTGTATATTTATTTATTTTTATTTTATATTTGTTGACCGTGAAAGTCCAATTGGATCCATGCCCTTTTTCAGCAGAGGCCCGGGAAGAAAAGCTCCACAGTTAAATTTTAAGCAAAATATAAGGTGTATAAACATATAACATATAAATATATAAACATGTATATGTCTTTAAAACATCCAGGTCCTGTATTCATTGCTAATAGGATGTATGTTGAGATGGATGTGTCACATAAAAGAAATACACAGGGTAGTTATAGTACATCAGAAGAACCTTTCAAAAACACCGTCCCATCTGTATGTATAGAGAGATCTCATGCATAAGGCCAGAATTCAGATGTTCGAATATTAAAAGACTCATCATAAAAGGCAGAGACTCCAGAGAACCAAACAACTGCCACATTCAAATTAAAATCCAAAAAAGGACTGTGCATGTATATGGCTCATTCCAACCTCAGCTTTGTATTAATTATCAAGGTGTTGTAACATACTGCAAAAAGACAGGCAAAGAGAGAGATGCATGCCTTAAACTAAGAGTGGTTCTCTCACTATGAGCTCATTTTTATTTGTAGCCATGAATACCAACAACTGCATGCAGCACAGCTACAGACTGAATCCTTTTATAAAAGCTTTTCTAGGTGAACATGTTAGACAATACACATTTGATTAGATGTTTAAAACCCACTGAAAGGAGCGACCAACAAAAGTGATACTGTAGCCAAAACATTTTGCTTCAGAAAATGGAATCAGACTGAGAAAGACAACATGAAGGCAGCATAATCTAAAATAATACCTGGTTTGGTGTGGAAACAATCCCCACAGAAATCCATACAGTATGTGTGGGGCTGGGTTGCCCTCACCCATGTTGTTTTAATATTCTTACTCCAAGATCACACTACTTTGAAGAATCATTCAGTTCTCAGGCAAAATCAATTATTTTCTCTCTTTCTTCCATAGATGTTCACCCTTGAAGGCAGAATATAAAAAAATGGCATAGGTGTAACAATGCTGCAATTTCCAAACTGGAAACTAAATTAATGCATCTATTTCACAACTTTATAGTAAAAATATAAAATCTGGCAATATATCAGTCAAAAAAATGTTTATTAAACACACTTCACCACTTACTGCATTGGCTCATGCCCTTCAAGAGTAAAAACAGTGTACATATAAACAGGATTTAAATAAGCAGTACCCTTAAATCAAACAAATCATAGTCTACCTAGCACACTATATTTAAAATTTAAAGAAACACTCTAACCATTTTAAAACCACACTTCTAAAAGACATTCATATGCATAATATTCATGTCCAATACTAATTCTCCTAAATGATTTTAGTCAAACATCTCCCAACTGCTCAAACCTAACAAACCTACATAACCAAATCCTCTTCCTTCTGAATCAAACTTTAACATAGCACATGTATTTAAATGTCACTTCATAAACACTTCTACTGCCCTACTCATAAGTAAACCAAGCCTTCACTACTCCTCCAACTTGTTGCCCCCATATTAACCGATATTCATTTAATTTTGAATCTTTCTCTACCTCAACAATCAGGAGACTACTAAAACAATTGAAAATGAATGCACCTGCCCTGATAACCTCCCCCCAGAATATCTAAAACTGGATGCAGACATTATTGACTATCCTTTATCTATCCTAATTAACAGATCTATTAAACAATCCTACTTCCTCTCAGTTTGGAAGCAGTCCTATAGAGTATCCCTTCACACAGGTGGCACTTTTCTAAGTTTAGACAAATAGTGATATTATTCCTCCTTTCAAAAATACTAGAAAAGTACATCCACTCCCAGCCACAAAAACATCCCCTGAATAATAAACTTCTCTCATTATCTTAACATTGTTTCTATCCCTCCCACAGTACAGACATATCCCTACTATTTTCCTAAACTCTAGGCCTGAGCTTATAAACAACAGTTTCTTAGTATAAACTGCCTTTGTGGACTTGTCAAAGGCCTTTGATATTACCTCATCCCAAATGTCTGATAAGTCGCTCAAGTTAGCCTCTCAACTAATGCCACTCAATGCTTTGAATTCTACCTTCATGCTAGAACTCAAAGTGTGAAGAAGCTATAAGCATCCTCTTCTTTCTCACTCAACTCAGTAGGAGTCTCACAAGGATCTATAGCTGGACCATTCTTTTTTAATATATTTATCAACAATTGACCATCAGTACTCACTCATTCCTCATTTATCCAGTACAGCGATGATTCTAAAATCACCTACTCTGTCCCCACCATCTCTCACCTCCAAGAAGCTAAACAGAAAGCTTTTACAACTGTAAAAATATGGCTTGACAACTCCAATATTGTGCTCAGTCCAAGTAAAATCGACATCACAGTATTGTCCACCAAGTCTGCCTCTCCCCTCCAATATCCCTTTACTGTCAATTCGTGTAACAGTTATTCAGTTGAATTAGTCCACCACACCAAACTTCTCAGAGTCGTTATTGATGATCACCTCAAATTCGACCAGCATATTCAATGAGTGACTGAAGTAATGTATCAGAAACTGGATCTACTGTATAGATCCAAACCCTGTTTAACAGGCTAAGCATGAAAATCCACGATGACTGCCTTCATCCACTCCACGCTATACTATGCCTCTTTTATTCCCACCAATCTGTAATCCACACAATTGTCTAAAACAGAGCAATCATACAACAAAATAGCTAAATTTGCTACCAGGCTACCGAGTCACACTCACCATTGCACTGGCTTTAAAAACTGATCTGAATCAACTTCCCTACACTTCTAAAATTTAACCAGCTTAAAGCAGCACATATAATTATATGCCTCCTAAATGCCTGCCCCTCTCTTACCCCTTTACTCAACTTGTATAATCCTAAATGCATCCTTTGTTCTTCTAGCAAACATCTTGCAATTGTAAAACCCTCACAGAAGTCACATGGCAATAGTTTTTGTCAACTATGTAGCTATAACAAATAATCCATCCCCATATCACTTCATTAAATATCTCCTTCTGAACACTTTAAACTAAAACAAAAATCCCACCTGTATAATTTCCAGTTATGAAGTTTCTCTATAACCTAATGCCTTATAACTTCTTACCCTTATGTCATTTCTTCTGACAGCCAAATATCTCTGAATTACTCTGATATTCCTAAATCCATGATATTTGACCTCCATCCCCACTGCTTAACTTAATCTCCTTCTGTAATCAAAGTCATGGCATATATCATTGGCTTTCCACTATTGAAAACTCTGTTTCACCTTCTTCTTCTCCTTTCTATAAACCTACCATCTTCTGTGATCACATCCTCTGATACACTTTTATACTCAACTATTTCACATTTCATTTGAAATATCAGTATCATATACAATTGCATTTTTCTTGGACTTTTCTGTCTACCATCTTCTTTTCTTGCTTTCTGTCTGATTTACTTAGTACCAGATGTTCTTAATTGCATTTGCTTAACAAAAATTATTCTATGCCTAACATAAGCTGTTTACATTATTATGTATTGTTTGTCACTTACCTAATTTTGTACTTTTTAATTTCTCATATTGATGTTATCATATAAACCTACTGTGAATTTACAATGTGTTATAAAATTTGCACTATTATTTTAGCTTTTCTTTCCAGGCCTCCACTGAAGAGGTTTTCAGCCCAGCTAGACTATCCCAGTAAGCAAACACAAAATAAATAAATAAAAATAAATAAACTATTGTGATGACCTTATGTAGAGAAATGGACCCAAAATGGACCCAATCACATTAGTTTCTTCTGTCACTGTCTTTTCCAAGGAGGGCAAATTATTTAGATTTAATCCACTAAAGTACTTTCCATGTCAAGGCAATGTCCTCACTGCTTCTCTCCAAAAATAGCTGATGATATGTTCTGCCCATCCTTCTGAGTTGTTGGTATGGTTTGAACTCTTTGAGGCCATCTGAAAGTTGGTATCCATGGCCTTGCTCATTTCCTTCCACACCTAGGTATCCCTGTTGGTGATTGCCTCAGCTGCAGCCTTCCTGGCATGGCAGTATCTACCCAACAAATCAGGAGATCCTCCTCTTCTAGAATTCCACAGAAGGACTTTTTTTAGAATGACAATTTATCCCATTGCTGGTGCACTATGATAAGCACTGATCACATTTCTGCCACAGCTGCTGCCAGCACCTCAACTACCTGCATCCTGGACAGGGTCCATTCAGATTCCATGTGCCTCATTTCACTAGATACACAGTAGAAGCTCTTCCAGAGGTGAGAAATTAATGCGCCCAACACACATGCATTGGCTAAGCATTCCTAGGACACCTTCATTACACATTATAACTTCTTAGATCTGTCTGGCCACCTTCCCAGCTTCTGATACAAATAACCGTCAAGAGATTATCAGTTGGCAGCACTGCAAGTCTCTTGACGAAGATGTCCAGAGCATACAGCCTCAGGTTGGATGACATTACTAACCAAGTCAGCCATCAATGTCTGCCCAAAGGTGATTTGGTATGAAAGGCATTTAAAACCTCCTTGTGTTTGAACATCGTATTTGTTATGGGTAGTACATGACTAGCACAGAAACAATTCCCCACTTGGGATTATAGTTGGCAACCTGTTCCTCTCTGTCAAGTATTTCCATCAATTTCCACATGACCATTGCGGTCTCTCAATGTACAGGGTTCATGGATGTCAGGCGGGTTTACCATAGCCATTGGTGATCTTTGTCATTTGATGTGCCACTATAGTAACAGAGACAGTCGATGCTACCCTACCAATCAACACACCTATAGTCTCTAAGAAGAGAAAATACTCCAAATGGTTATTTATTTATTTTTAACCAGGTAAGTAAACTGATCTTTTACAAACCCTTTTCAGCTATGACATGGACCACAACAGCATATGTGGAAAGTTTAGAGTAACTAACAAGTCAGCAAAATCTGAGGGAAGTGGGAAGAAACTGAAGTATCTGTTGGAAGTTTGCACAGACAAAGGGAGAACATGCAAACTCCACAGAGACAGTAACAGGGAGTCATTGACTGAGCCACAAGCCTGAGCTGAGAAACAGAAATCAATATCACTATGTTGACGTCAATATGTTGATAAATACATCAAAAACCAAGCATATGAGATTTGGGAGATATAAACTGAAAGGTGAATATTTAATACAGCACACAGTGATTGAAACTGTAGACTCATTTAAGGACCTGGGTATATGGGTAGATTCAGCTATGAGTTTTTCTAATCATATCAACCAATTGACTAATGATAGTTATAGAACTATAGGTTGTATAAAAAGATTTATAAAGTTTAGGAAATCAAACATAATGAAGTCATTGTTTGTTAGTTACATTAGACCCAAACTTGAGTATGGAATAACAATATGGAAACCCTATAGGAAAACAAGCATGAATAAACTGGGAAGAGTACAGCGGAAATATACTAAGGGCATCCATGGATGTGAAAATCTAAGTTATTATGAAAGACCAAAATATCTGAACTTGTACAGTGTCTCTTACAGATATTTAAGAGGAGATGTTATTCAGGTATGTAAGGCATTTAGGGACAACTACCTCTGGGAATGTTTGGGGTTATCAAAAAGTACTAGAGAATCATCAGATAACCTATATAGAAGATTCTATAGGAATGAGAAGTGTATTAACTGGTTCTCTGACAGAGTAGCTGATGCATGGAACAGACTACCAAATTACATTAAAGCAAGTACTAGTTTAGATATTTTTAAGAACAGCCTGGGCATTTATTATAGGAACAAATGTTTTGGGATATTGGCAAGCTAGAATGGCTTTAATGCCCATGCTTGAAACATTTGTATGTATGTATATATGTATCACTGAGTTAGTGTGCTCCTCATGTGACAAGCTAGATACCCTACATGAATGTGCACACATCTGGACAGCTATATAAACACACATACACAAAAGGCTGTTTTATTATTTTATATGGAATTTGTATGCATTTTTTGTTTTATTATTTTGTATATAAGGTTAATAGAACATGAAAGAGTTGCTTTGTGTATTTTAACTGTATAAAATGATGTGTGTATATATGGCAAATAAAATATAAAAACATCTGCTCTTTTGCTTAAGTGCTATTGACACAGGCAGATGGCATGTGTCTATGGTGCAGAAGGGCAGATCATTGATTAAAACCAAGGCAATCCTGCTTTAGTGTCTGGAAGACTAGACTAGCCAGGTAGAGATGAAAGAGAAGATAAAGAGCAAAGCCTGTTTAGCTCTCTAAAGGAGGGAGAGGAGTTAATATGGTCCACAGCACAAAAGCCCAGACATTATTACTTTGGGGAGGGGGGGAGTGAACAGAGAGGACAGGTTGCAATGCCCTACAGCAGGAGGTGGAGTTGCTTGGTGGGAATATCCTCACAGATGTGGAGGAACCGCTAAGTGTGATCAACTTATTGCAAGGCCACTTGTAGGTATCTTATATGTGCATGTGCAGAGGAGTAAGCTATATAAAAAAAATTAAACAATCCCAGTGGCTCTCTGAATGATGTCCTGTCATGGCTGCCTTCTTCCTATTGATGGATCCTATTGCTAGGATGTTGTAGAGAAAAAAATCTCTGCAAAATGTAATTCAGACATATAGATAACATATTAGGCTACACACTCAGCCTAAGTAGCATCTCAGTGAGCAGAGGATAGAAAATAGAATACCGGAAAAAGGGCCAAAAGCATAAAGAGACTACATGCAAATTCAGCCCAAACATCATCTTGAGGCCAGAATGGAACCCCAGACCAAGAAGATGGATGTGTGATATCTGCCCCACTTCCCATGAGATCAATAGTTCTTGCCTAAAATAAAGTCAGCAAA
Source organism: Protopterus annectens (assembly GCF_019279795.1). NCBI lineage: Eukaryota > Metazoa > Chordata > Ceratodontiformes > Protopteridae > Protopterus > Protopterus annectens. The sequence continues at coordinate 695,483,659 of NC_056733.1, forward strand.
AATGGAAATTTATCAAAGATCACATTTAGAAAGATCTGACACATAAAAGATCAGCCACAGGCATACTTATTAAATAAAAGATTTTTTAGATGTAGTATACAATATAGCAGCTCTGCTTATCTAATTCTTACTCACCTAAACACAAACATGGAAAATCCACTTTACTAAACCTGCAACTGCTTGACCAATTTAAAAAATATAATTCAAAACAAAACAGCAGCATCAATGGGTTTATGGATAAAGCCTTTACTATTACGAAGGTGATCTGAGTTTAAATGCACGTTTTGGCAACTGCTAGAGCTGGTGTGGGAGAGGATAAGAATGATAGGGTTTAGCTTGCTTGCCTTCCTGTGAGTAGGTGAGTGGCATATGCTTAATGGTACATTTTCATAGGTTCATATGTTCATATGGGCATTTTAAGCCTTGCCGATGTACCTCCCAAAAGTGAGACTCAAGTCCTGTACCTTGCGTCTGTGAGGCAAACACCTTAGCCATTATAAAAAGCCTCAACCCCGTGGTTAAACCCCAAGTATAGACTTTGGGGGCAGGGTCAATTGGTCACGTCATGTGGACATGTGACTGTCCATTGCAATGGCTCATTTTTACCAAATTCTGGGATGCTAATGAGCATTTAGAGGGGAATGAGGGCTAAAAAAAAAAAAAAAACTTGTTTCTCATTACAGATGATAGTAGCACTTCTAGTATGCTCAGCTCTCACTCCCGAGGTAAAAATGAGCTGTACTGCTCTCACGGATGGTGGGGTGGGAATAGCCTAACAGAGTAGCCTGGTCTTGGTGCAGCCAAGACAATCACCTCAGAATGGTGGACAGGTAAGCTGACAGCAAATGTAAGCATCTTCATGTATTGCAACTTGATACAAAAGGCACATCTACATCTTTTATATCCCTTCTGTACATGCAGCAGAATCGCACAAAGGTGGAAAAAGCTCCTAATTTGCATAACATAGGATCATCTTTTTCACATACTCCTTATTTACATCTCATTATACTTTTGTTTGTATACTACTTTCTCAGGCTGGTTCTGACAGATACACCTAAGCACATCTGCTGTCTGTACATGCCTCTCAGCTGTCTATATTTTTGGCTCATATTTTTGGGCTGTTCCTCATAAAATTTGTGTTTTTTTTTGGAAAATCACTGGGATGATCTGAGGACTGAATTCACTAAATAATGATATATGTTTGAGTTTCAGATTTCCAATTCTTCAAAAATAGATATTAAATCAAATTCTATTACTCTAGCAACTTTCTAAGTTTATAAGAACAATATTTTAAAAATATCCATATTTTTGGGCCTTTGTCCCCCTATTTTGTCAGACTTTGTCCATATTTCTTGCACCAAGAGGTTGAGAGGTATGTGTCTATGTACTGCCCCTTAACTGTGACTGACAGCTGTCCCTAAGCACATGTGCTGTTTATGAATCATGCCTTAACTATGGCTGACAGCTGTCCCCAAGCACATCTGTTATTTATAAAACATGCCTTAGCTATGGCTGAAAGCTGCCCCTGAGCACATCTGCTGTCTATAAATCATGTCTTAGCTGTGGCTGACATCTGCCCCTAAGCACAACTGCTGTATATGAATCATGCCTTAGCTGTGGTTGACATCTGCCCCAAAGCGCAACTGCTGTATATGAATCATGCCTTAGATTAGCTGTGGCTGACGTCTGCCCCTAAGTACACCTGCTGTCTATAAATTATGCCTTAGCTGTTGCTGAGATCTGCCCCTAAGTACACCTGCTGTTTATGAATCATGCCTTAGCTGTGGCTGACATCTGCCCCTAAGTGCATCTGTCACCTATGAATCATGCCTTAGCTGTGGTTGACATCTGCCCCAAAGCGCAACTGCTGTATATGAATCATGCCTTAGATTAGCTGTGGCTGACGTCTGCCCCTAAGTACACCTGCTGTCTATAAATCATGCCTTAGCTGTTGCTGAGATCTGCCCCTAAGTGCACCTGCTCTCTATGAATCATGCCTAAGCTGTGCCTGACATCTACCCCTAAGTGCACCTTCTGTCTTTTAATCATGCCATAGCTGTGCTTAGGTGTAGTCAGCACATCTTCCTGCTACATCTAAGCTCAATGACCATGAATACCCACCTTAGCATTGTTCTCTGAACTTAGCCTTCTTGCAAAGAAATCAGTGTCAACTCCGATTTATTTTTAATTCATCTCTTGATTTCCACACATTTATAATCATATTTCTCAAACAAGGAATATCTTTAAATGTTTTCCAGATATGAAAATCCATATGTGTTTAGTATTCCTTTCACAAACTTATAACATTCAGACTTAAACATACAGTCTGTTGCCTGTTCTTTCTCCATTGAAGCTTGTCTCACCAATTCTTTCATGGGTTTAAAAATCATAACGTAATTAGTCCAAATTATTATTTCTGCTATTTTACTATTGCTTCCTCTGCCCGTAATCCAAATTCCTCCCATATATAAGTCTCAGGAAATGAAGTATGCAAAGTCAAAAGGCGTCTTAAGTTATCTCTAATTCATGAAGCCATTGTTTCTGTATCAAGTGAAATACAAGAGTAAATCCTGCATTTTGCTGCAGTGATCACACATTTAATATTTTTACTCCCAATTATTTATATAATCTGTATAAATTATGCCCTTTATCTTCAGTTTTTGTACATAAAAATTAATTTGCCTGTTCTAGTTACCAGAATCAACAAAATGTATTTCTAAGCATCTTATACTACTTGCTTTTTCTATTTTTTCTCCATTTAAATTACATTGATGTCCTAATTTCTTGAGATTAAAAAACATATATTTAGGTTCATAGGTTCATAAGTAGGTACTAGGCTATCTGCCCAAGGGCATTTATAAGCCTAGCCAGAATGTGTTGGCTTTCGCCGCCCCCTTAGATTAGTTCCCTGTGCCTCTGTCCAGCAGAGCCACTGAAGTGATCCCCGGGGTAAACTTTCTGTTCCCCATCCACTCTTCAAGGTTTCTTTTGAAGAGTGTTAGTGAGGAGCTCTGCCTAATGTAGATTGGAATCTTGTTCCAAAGCATGGGAAGTCTCTGGGACAGGAATCTATCCCTCCAGCATGTCCTATTTATTGTTGTAGTGAGGTTTAGATCCCTAGAGCATGTGGCTCAAGGGGATATGGTTTTCTTTAGGTGGAACATGTCCATCAATTCTGGGTTGGACATGACCTTGTATGTCAGGCAGAGATCACCACTGAGTAGGTGGTATGCAACCGAGTACAGCTGAAGTTTCTTCATTCGAGCTGCATAGGGCATCTGTTTGAGGCCAGTGATCCTCTTGGTGAGGTACTTCTGTAGTCTTTCCAGCTGTTGCAGGTGTCTTGTAAGGTACATCTCAAATGGGGCATTGTACTCTATGATGGGTCTGATGAGTGATGAATAGAGGGGCGCAATGACCTCTTTTGCTCTGGATGCGAACCCTTTTGTGATTAGGTGGGCCACATAGAAGGATTTTCTAACCACTTTGGCAATGTGATTATCAAAGTAGAGATTACTATCTACTTGGGTCCCCAGATCCCTTATTACGTCTACAGTATTTAGGAGGACTACCACCTATGTGGTAGTTTGTGGGTACTTTGTTTTTTCCAAAGGGGATGACTATGCACTTTTTGGCATTTAGCTTGAGGCCATGATTTTGACACCAGGTATCCATTTCAGTGAGACCCTTTTGGAGGATGTCTTTGTCAGCCAGAGAGTCAATTATAGCCCCTAGTTTGCAGTCGTCTGCGAACTTGGTCAGTCATAGTCCTCCTGTGCTTGCCTGTACTTCTGAGAAGTATATGCTGAACAGGAGGTGCCCTAGGACTGAGCCCTGGGGAATGCATTTGTAACCGGTTTAGAGTCGGACCTAGCTCCCGCAACTCTCACCGTGTGGGTTCTGGCTGTGAGCCAGTTGTCAACCCATCTTGTGCTGTATGGGTTTATGTTCAGGCTGGTGAGTTTGTCTGTAATACCAGAATGGGGGAATGGTGTTGAAGGCCTTTACGAGGTCTAGGTATGCTGTGTGTATCATCTTTCCCTCATCTATAGCATTGGTAACTGTCTCAAAGAAGTCCACCAGGTTTAGGAGGCATGATCTGCCCTTAACAAAGCTGAATTGGGTAGGGTTCAGTGTTTGGTGGTTCCCAATGTCTCTGTTAATGAGTTCCATGATGATGTGCTCCATAGCCTTGCAGACCAAACTAGTCAGGCTTATAGGGCGATAGTTCCCGGGGTCTGTTGTGGCTCCACCTTTGTGGAGCAGAATAACTATTGCTGTGCACCACTCTGTGGGCACGTAGCCTGTGGAGAGACTGAGTTTGAACAGTGTGTTTAGATGAGGAGTTAGTTCATCTTTGAGCTCATGTAGGATGCAGCCTGGGACACCGTCCGGTTCCATTGATGCTGTGTTTTTGGCTTTGGAGAGGGCTGTTTTAACCTGAGTGTCTGTGATTTCAGGGGTTCTACATTCTTCTGGTATGGTTATGGACCCTTTTGGGGGTGAAGTTTACACTGAGCCTGTCTGCCAGGATGTTGGCGATATCAGTCGGTTCAGTGTATTTTGTGCCCTTCCGCACTAACTTTGAGCAATGTAACATTGCTACTTAGATTCCTGACATAGTTAAAGAATGCCTTGTGGTTATCTTTGGAGTCCTTGGCAATTTTTCTTTCGAAGCTCGCCTTGGATGATTTTATGAGGGATCGTAGCTTCTTGCTGATACTGATCAGGGATGTCTTTCCTTATTGGGATTTTACTCTTTTCTGTACTAGTTTATTCCTTCTGTTGTATAGCCTGTTTATGGCAGGGCTCCACCAGACTGATTTCCTTGTCTTGGAGGAGTGAGTCTTGGTTTTGCTTGGGATAGCACGATCCATGCATTCTTGCAGGTGTCCATATAATGCATTAGTAAGGGATTTTGCAGCTTGGACAGCATTATCCTTTAGCATGGGGGCTTTGAAACTTTCCACTTCGGTCTTAAGTAACATGAAGTTTGCTTTTGAAAAGTTTTTCACGGTGGTTTCCTTGTTCGGGGGGTGGGGGCAGAATGTGGATATCCAAAGTGATTTGTTTATGGTCAGATCTAACCAGCGAGGGGTTGACCTCCAGAGTAGAACACCAGTCGCCCATGTTGGTGATGACCAGGTCCAGTATATTGTCACCTCTAGTGGGAGTGTTGACCAGTTGATCCAGGGCATTTGAGTTCATAAATTCTAGGAAATGTTGGGCAAGGGAGTTAGTACTTCAGTAGTTCTCCCAGTTAATGTTTGGGAAATTGAAATCACCCAATATTAGGGTGTTTGGTAGGACCTTTATGTTTCCCAGTGTTTCCAGAAACATGGAATGGGGGTCCTGGGACATGGCGGGTGATCTGTAGCAAGCTACAATTTGAATTGCAGTTTTGCCCATTGTTAGTTGCACGTGGATGAGCTCTGAAGCATCATGCTGTGCCACTAACCTGGAGGTGTGGGTATCCTTGATGAATATGAATACACCCCAGCCTTTTGTATTTCGGTCTGGGTTCTGTGCCCGAAATGTATGGTATGAGTTGTAGCCTGGTAGTGCTGGGGTGCTCTCTGGAGCCTTAAACCAGGTTTTTGTTACTGCACATATATCGATTTTATCCATACTGAGGAGTGCCTCGAGTATGTGCATTTTGACCCTCAGTTTTTTGTTACTTGTGCTATTTACAGCTGTGGGTTTGTCTTTTGAGCCTTGCCCAAAAAGACACTATGGGGGTGGCAAGAGCCTTGGCCAGTATTCAAAAGCCTAAGTGTGACAGGTGCAAGCCATCTCTCGCAAAGCAGTGTGGCTTGTCAAGCATGTTATCCCAGGCAGACAGACACTGGATCCCCTTTGAATGACACCAGAAACTTAGCCAATTGTTGAAATTGATAATTTTTTCTTTATACCATGGTATTATTCTTGGTGAGGTCAGGATGCTACTCAGGGTCAGGGTCATACTGGCCTGGGCTACGTGATCAGAGAGCTCTTCCATGTCTCTTTTCATGTAGTCCAGGGAGGTACAGTTCAGGTCATTCACACCAACATGGACAATGACAGAGTCATATTTGTACTTGTTCTTGAGTGACCTGAGTGCTTGTGTTATGTGGTGGATCCTGGCACCCAACAGGCAACTAACAGTAACCTTCGCCTTATTCAACCTAGTGAGTGGGATGTCAGTGTGCCTGACTATAGAGTCATCTATTACTAGTATGTTGGGGTATGTTATTTTGCCTTAAGGGCTGTGATTGCGTGGCACAATGATTTTGTGACATATGTGTTTCATGGTTTGTGTTTGTGGGTGGAGGTTGCTTGGATGTCTGCTTTCGAGGTCTCTGTTGCTTTTGCAGATTTTTATTTAGAGCCTTTGAATATGTTTTCATGTATTTATGTGTATTTATTTATTTATTTATTTATTTATATTTATTTATTTATTTATATTTGTTGACCGGGAGTGTCCGACTGGACGTAGGTCCATTTTCAGCGGATGCCTGGGGAGAAAAGCTCCACAGTTAAAATAAACAGACAGTAGTTACATTGGATTACATAGCGATTAACAATTTACATAGCAATTACTTACAACATATTTACAGATGAAGAACATAGTACATCAGTAGACAACTAGAATCTTTATCTGTGAAGTACATAACAGACATTAACAAATGTTACAAGAAGAAATTCCTGCCAATACTGACTTATGAGCATCTGAGCTTGCTATAATCAAGGTAGTTAGTGGAGTGGAAAGAAAGGTAGTGGTTGGATGGGGAGGGTGATATTACAGTGGGAGTTGCAAGGGCATAGCCAGCATGTTTTTAGGTGCGCTTTTAGTAAAGTTTTGAAGTGGGTGCATGATGGTATGGAGGTAATTGTGGGTGGGAGGGAGTTCCATAATTTGGCTATGGTGCAAGAGAATAGTGCTTCACCAGCAGAGTTATTGGCTTTAGTGATCTGCAAGTGATTTTTGTTGCTGGATCTTAGTGGTCTGGTGGTGCGATAGGGTTGGAGTAGATTCTGGAGGGATGGGACATTTAGTTGATGATTTACTAGTTTGTGGGCGAGTGAGAGTTGATACCATTGAAGGAGGTGAGGGAGTTTAAGCCAGCCCAGTTCAGCAAGTGAGATACAGTGGTGACTACAGTAGGATGCCCCTGTGGTGAATTTGGCGATTTTGTTGTAGCAGGTCTCTAGCTTATTTAAATCGCATTGCCTTAGGTTGGTATATATTGGGCAGGCATAAAGTAGAGTGGAGATAAGGTGGGAATTTGCTATTGAAATCTTTGCTGCTTGGTGAGAAGTTGCTTATTTCTGTATAGAGCTCCTAGTTTTTTGTGGACTTTTTTTATGGTCAAGGATATGTGAATGTCAAATTTTAGTTTATTGTCTATTTCCACTCCTAGCAATTTGGTGTGTTCAGTTGGGTATATAGTGGTGTTGTCTTTTGCTGTGATGTTAAAGTGAGAGTTGTTTTAAGTATGTTTGGTGGGTTGGAAGATGAGTAGTTTAGTTTTGTTTGGGTTGAGTATTCATTGGGCATCGGATAGCCAAGTTTCAACAGAGGAAAAGGCTTCCTGTGTGACTTTTTGCAGTTTGGGTAGGGACTGGGCTGAGCAGATGATGGTTGAGTCATCTGCGTATTGTATGAGTGTGCCATGTTTGGTGGCAGAGGCTAGATTATTGGTGAAAACAGAGAAGAGTAGGGGTCCAATGATGGATCCATGGGGAACCCCTATGGAGACAGGTAGTTGGGGAGATATGTCATTCTGCCATACAATGGATTGTTGGCGGTTAGACAGGTAACTCTGAAACCAGTTGGTGACTGATTGTGAGAAGGATAGTTTATTGAGGACAGAGATAAGTTGTTTGTGTGGGACCATGTCAAATGCTTTAGATAGGTCTAGGAAAGTAGCAGAGGAGAGATGGCCATTATTTTTATGCTGAAGGATAGTGTTAGTAAAGGAGAGTAAGGCAGTGGTGGTGCTATGGTTTGGTCGGAAAACATGCTGAGTATTGGAAAGGAGGTTGTTAGTAAGGAGGTAGTCTGAGACCTGAGAGTGTATGCATCTCTCTAGTATTTTGAAGAGTGGAGAGAGAATAGCTATGGGGTGGTAATTGGTTAGTTCTGTGGAGGGTCCGCCTTTGTGGAGGGGAAGTATATGTGATACTTTCCACAGTGTGGGAATGTAACTTTCTGACAGAGATCGGTTAATCAAGATGGATACTGGGTAGGCCAGAGCATCAGCTGCAATTTGTAGGTATTCACTTGGGAGGTTGTCTGCTGCTAATCTGGTGGGCTTAAGTTTAGTTAAGAGTTTTTTAATGTTGGAAGTAGGTACAGGAGAAAAAGAGAAGGCAGTGGGGAGATTACTAGTTGAAGGTGTGGGTTGGAGGGGAGGGGGTTGTGTTGTTTAGCTAGTGATGGTATGGTTTGTGTGAAGTGTGTGTTGAATGAGGTAGCACTCATGTGTATTTTTTGCTGGTGCTGGTTTAATGGGTCTATGTGAGACTGGTGGTGTGATCCCTTCTCCTCTTGATTGTCTGATCCAGTCTTGGGTTGAGAGAGCTTAGCCTCCAGTTTGGCTGTATAATTGCATCTCTCGCATGTATTAGTGTTTGGTGGTAGGAGGAGAGGGTTGTCTGTGTACATGAGGCAGTTGTAACATTACCTCAAAATGCCCAGATTCACCAGTTGGACTGGAGAGTATACCCGAAACTGCCCTTTGGACATGCCTGGATAGGTACAGTGAACTGTTTTACTGAATGGCTGGTAAGGTCAAATAGAGAGCCTTGTCCTTCTGTACAGTATAGAGGGGTCTAGTGCTAGGGTTTATAAGTGCTTGCTATGAGTTTTGAGCAAGTGCCGGTCTGAGACATGAATGGCTTGAGTGCTTAAGTTAAAAATTTGTTTAGTTCCAAGGGAAGAATTGAATTGGAGACTTTGTGGAGCCGGGAATAGTTATACCCTAGCTAACCGGTGCTGCCCAGTGTGCAAAACCGGGCAAATGCGGTTTTTATAGAAGGGAAATGAAAGAGATAGAAATTAGCCCAAAATGGCAAATAAACTACTAATTTCTGGGCTGAAACCACTCCTCCAGGGACAGATAGGCTGCGCAAAGCTCCCCTCTCTCACAGGTGAACAGAGAAACTTCCTTCTATCCAAGTAAGGTATGGGCAAACACAGAAATTTGTAACACAGCCCTGAATTCAGCACTAACCTGAAAACTGGACTATACTAGCTTAGAAAGGCGGGGCACAAGTATATTTTTTTTGTTTTTTTTTTCAGACAATAAAGCAGATACAATCGAAAAAGCACTTTAAATGCACAATAAAGGATACTTATTATTATATATCTCAGATCAGAGTTGTAGTCAATGCCCCTAGTAATAAAGTAGGAAGAAACACAAATATAGTAAAAGCAGATGAATAAAGTGCAATTTATATATATATATATATATATATATATATATATATATATATATATATATATATATATAAATAACAATAGAAAACAAACACACTGATTTAAACAAGTTACCCAATTAACCAGAAAAAATCTCAAAACTGAGCCCTGTGCCAGCAGTCTTCAATCAGAAAAGTTCTAACCGCACACTCCTGCCACTAGGGTGCAGGGGAACCTTCTCCAAAAAAAGATGGCCTGGATCAGTGCTCAAGTTATGCAAACAAAGCTAGATTCAGCAGGCCTGAATCTGGTCTATGCTATAGCAACAAGGTGCACCAATTTCAGAAAGCAACAGTTCAAATAAGCAGGCACAATATGCCCATGACCCGAAATTCCCAGCTCAGAAGGGCAGAATCCAGCCTCTCCTCCCACAAGAGTGCAGACTGTAGAGTAACTGGCCTGAATTCCAAGTGCTTAAACCAGAACTTATACACTTTTTGAATAGCAGACACTGAGTCTTCAATCAGCAATTCCCAGCTTAGAAGGATGTAAGCTACCTGTTCTGCCACAACATTGCAGACCACAAACCTTCTTAATGTAAAACAACTGGTATGAAGCCCAAGTGCTTAAACCAAAAGACTTAGAATAACAGTTACAATTTAATCAGGCTACTACCAAGCAGTAATAAATGCAGCAGAATAAATAAAAGTGAGTACTTTTAAGAAGAGGCAAAAGCAAAATAAAGTAGGAGGAAACATAAAATACAGTAAAAGCAGATGAATAAAGTGCAATTTTTTTGTTAGTAAATTGCAAGGAGAGAGGAAGGAAGAACCTAAATGGGTTGGCCTTCTCAAATCTTCTCTCTGTATTAAGTAGAGTGAACACTAGACTCAGAATATGATCTCACTGTAATAAATTGAGCAAATGAGATCGGCCCAGGAGGGTTCTGGTAGCATCACTGTAGCTGTTTGCTCATCTTCAGTGCTACCCCAACCAGATTGCCAATTTCAGTAACTTCCGGTAATGTTCTTGGCATGTGGAGTAGGACATACTAGTATAGCTAACATGCATTGGGAAAACTTCCTTTTTCTATAGCCTGCTCAAATTACATGCATGAGTTATAAACAAGGGTGGGTAAACTATTCTTTAAGGTTATTGAACTGTTTGTCTATTCCTAGTTTCTGTGCTAGGCTTCATGTATAGATATTTCACGGTAAAGTCATAACATACACGTTTCTGAAATTTTTTTTCCCCCAAAATGTTTTTATTCATTTTATAACACAATAACTTAACAGTATAACAAGAAGAATAAACTATATACAATGTCCATAACAACTAAAAAAATCAATATACATAGGAGAACACTTAATATTTCTCTAACAGATTAGACAATTTTGTCCAAGCAATTAAATGATGGGTTGTGTTGTTAGTTCTTGCTTTTATAGTAGCAATCTCATTCTTACAAATGTATTTCACAAGATGAATAAACTCAACTTTAAAGACAGGAGTATACTGGGATTTCCAATTTTTAGTAACAATTTTCCTTGCTATAGAGAAGATAGACCATAGTAAAAATGGTTGGTTTTTAGAAATGACTTCAGGAACAGGAACATTGAAAATGCTAAGGGAATCAGAAATCATACAGTTGTCATTCCATAGAGCTTTACAAAGATATTTAAAGTCTAATCAAAATGGGGAAATTATTTTGCAATTAACAACCATATGTATCCAGTCAGCATCGGGGTGTTCATATCTCTAGCATTTCATTTCATCCTTCTTATACATTATTACTAGTCTATGCGGTGTGCAAAAACATCTGTGTAAACATTTCCATGTGTATACATGCCAGAACAGGGAAGATGTGGATTCCTTCACCAACTGTAAACAAAAGTTTTTTTATCTTTTTCTGAGACTACTTGTCTATTAACATTACTTGAATAATTCCAAATAGAAATATCTGTTTTGCTAAAATCATTTCTGAGAATTTTATAAATAACAGATACATATGAAGTATTCTTGGGTGAGCTATTCATAATTGTTGAGATAAATCTAAGATTTTTAAGTTACTCTTATTGTATGCCTCTAATGAGGGTACATGCTTAGTATGTATAAAATCCTTAAAAGATTGCATGTCCAGCCAGTTACAATTTTGCAAACTATATCTGCTGATCAAATAGTCTGCAGAACTTATTTTATTAGCTGAGAGAAATTGATTCCAATATAATAGGTCACCCTTCTTAAATTCTAACATTTTCTGAGTATCAAAAGATATCAAATATTCATTTGCATAAGCAATAGAAAACATAATTATTAAATTCTTAATTAATTGATTGGAAAACATAAGCTTTTTAAATAGCAGCAGCAATATTTGGTTTATAAGAGGTGTGAGAACAAGTTTTGACCTTTGACTTTGAATGTATATTTTTAAAATCCATATAAAGATGTTTGTATGTATTTGAGTATATGGTTCAAGCAATGTCATATTACTATTAAGAAGTAAGGTTTCATGTAGTGATTTCCAATATGATGTATAAGAAGTATTATTCCAAAACAACACTATGTTAATAAATGTGGAGTTTAAATAAAAATTCCTATTCGGAAATTCTATATTTCCTTTATCCCAGCTTATGGTATGCCAGAGAAGAGAAATTCTTGTTTTTTTTGGGATACCAAAGGAAGTTAAGTAATAAGTTATCAATTTTCTGTTTAATTTTGACAGATAGGGGATTATTAGAGCTTGATCTTAGGTAGCAGTATTATTTTGATTAAAGTTAGTCTATCTTCAGATGTGAAGAAGAGTCTGTGTCTATTAGACTAGTAATTTATTTTATAAGTTGTTGGTAATTAGATGTGAGTGATTTTTTATAATTTGATTCAATAATGATACCTAGATATTTAATATGTGTGCCCTCCCAGTTTATGTTTTTTTTTATTTAAGTTTCATACTAGCATTTTTATTCACTAGAAGTGCCTGAGTTTTCTTGTGACTGAATTTTAGACCACAGATGTTTGCAAAGAAGTCTAGATTATGTAATAGGTGAGCTACTGAATTTTCAGTATCATTAAAAGTTATTAGTAGGTCATCAGCAAACAGTTGTATCTTGGGAGATAATTTGTCTGACACTTTATATACTTTAACTCTGTCATTATTTCTAACATAATTTGCAAGAGGCTCAATAGCCAGGGTAAAGAGTAATGGAGAGATGGGTGCACCCCATTTAGTACCTCTTAATATTTTGAATGGGATAGATAGATAAGATCCAATCTTTACATAGCCTATGGACTTTTCATATCGTTTTTTTAATTAATCCTATAAAGTTTGGGGAGAAATTGTATTTTTGCAGAGGTTTAAACAGATATGGCCAAATTAGGGAGTCAAAAGCTTTATCTATATCAAGGATTAAAATAGAAAGCTCATTTTTTTCTTGTTTGCTAAGTCTATTAAGGACAGTTATCTAATTATATTGTCTTGTACCTTTTTGTTTTTGATAAACCCAGTTTGGTCTTCATGAATTAATATTGAAAGAATAGTATTTAATCTGTCTGCTAAGATAGACATGAATATCTTGTAATCAATGTTAAGCAAAGAAATTGGCCTGTATGATGTGCAAAGGTTGGGTTCTTTATTTGGTTTTTAAGATGGGAGAGATGATAGAATATTTCCATGAGGGAGGGATGTTTGCTATGGTTTTGACTTCTTGGAATACATTGAGTAAGATTTTCAAGCTGTTATAAGGTAAGAGTTTGTAAAATTCCAGAATTAGACCATCCAGCCCTAGTACCTTTTTTGTCTTAAGACTTTTTATTTGTTCCTTTAATTCTTTAAAGGAAAATGATTTATCTATGTTATTAATATCGTGTTTGGATAGTTTCTATTGAATATTATTAGCAAGAAAGTTCTCTATACTTTTGTTACCACTTGTAGATGAATTATTATTATTAATATTCTTGTAATGGTTTTCAAAACAGAATACGACATTTTTTTGATCTGTAACTTTGATAGTCTGTTTTATATGACTTTTCTCATTTAAATATTTAGATCTAATTGCAGTCCTGTGTATACTCTTTGGATTAATTGAATAGGATTGCAATCTGATTTTTTCCAGATTTATTGATATTTTATGCTGATGATATCCTGATATTCCTTGTTCAGTTTACATATGTCACCTAATGCAGATTTGTCATTTGATGTAAGTTTTAGTTTTAGTTCATTATTTTTTTTGTATGTCTATCACTTTTTTATCCCATTCTTTCCTTTCATTTATATACCAACGTTTGACTTTACCATGTAAGACTACCTATAAAGTGTCCCATAGGATAATATATGAAACCTCTCCATTATTATTGACATTTAGGTAAAGCTTTATTTTATCTAGAAACCATTCTTTAAATCCTTTTACTGTTACTAGATAAGCAGGTAATCTTTGGCAGAAGTTTTAGGGGGTCATCATTAAGTATTACATTGAAGGTGATAGCATTGTGGTCAGACATAGGGTATTACATTATCAGTTTTGGCCAGTAAAGAACTGGTTACAGAGACTTTGTCTATGTTGGTCTGTTTGCCAAATCTGTAAGAATAGTGAGACTACTTCAGGGAGGATAACATTTTATACTGTCAATGTCAATTAGGTTTCTGTCTTTTATGTAGTTGTTCAAGTGCTTAGCAACAGGGACAGCTTGAATGACTTAGAGCTTGTGGTGTCAGTGGAGGACAAGATACAATTAAAATCACCTGCAAATAGTAACTCACCTTTAGACTTTAATGTTGTTGTTGTGTCTTTTGGCTTTTACCAGTTAGGGGTCGCCACAGCGGAACTCCAGTCCGCTAATGATTGGTAGTTGATTTTTACGTGCCGAGTTACCAGCCCTGATGCACAACCTTCAATGAAGGTATGGCCATTCACGCATGCCTCCACGCAGAAGACGCTTTAGCTGAGAATCGAACCGGACAGCGTCTTACTGTGAGGCGACAACACTACCGCAGCACCACCACCGCGGTTCACCTTTAGACTTTAATGTTATGGTGTCTAAATATTTTTTCACATTCTAGTCCCAATACCTGGTATCCAGTAGGTGTTTGCAAAAGTGTACATCTTTTACCTAGTTTTAGTATGACTAAAGCAAACATATGATCATTGCTTGAGTATGCATTAACTATTTCTGGAATTCTCATTAATTTTCTGTGTAAAATTAGGACACCTCTTCTTTTGTGGTTGTAGTTTGAACTTACTAAAATCTTATAATCCTTGAAGGTTAATTTGTTTAGAGCTTATGTTATTAAGTGGGACTCCTGAATTAATGCAAAATCTGCTTTATGTAACATTAAATATCTGTTGACACTACTCCTTTTCAAGGGGCTGTTCAACCCATTGACAATAATAGATATAATGTTAAATATTATCATTTGATGGAGACTGCTATTATAAGTAAAATTGAAAAGTGCTTTCCTTGATTTATTATGACAAATACATTTTTGACAATATAAAAACTCTAAATTTAAAAATAAAACTATATGTTTTAATGACCTTCCTAAATTTAGCATTGTTGTGGGAAAGATAATAGGAGAGAAAAAATTGCATTACCTTCTGTGTATGATTCCACATTATTTAGAAGGGGGAAAACAAAAACTCACATTAAATGTGAAGTTATGTATAATCATTTGTCTCTGGGTTTCTTTTTTTCTTTAATAGTCCACTCAGCTTTTGAAGCTTGTCTTTATAAGTTAATTGAAGAATCATTGGGTTCAGGTTGAATTAAAATGTTCTTTTTTTGCACAAATGTGGGTGCTTCTTTGAGAGAGTCAAACGTTTTCTTTTTTTCTGACAGGGATAGTCGTATTCTTGCTGGGAATATGAGTTGTGCTTTGATTACTTCCTTTTTTAATGATTTTATTAGAGGGACACATGCTCTTCTTTCGGACATTACAAGGGGTGAAAAGTCATTGTCAAATCTATTAGTTTGGCCACCAATTTTTTAATGGAGCAAGGGACCAGGCAGTTCTTAAAACAAGGTATTTGCTTTGAGTGGAGGTAAATCTTACAATAATAGATCTTGGATGGCTGTTTTTACTGGATACAGAAGTTGTAGTTAAAGGCCTGTGTGCTTTTTTTATCCTGAAGGATAGTACTTCAGGTAGGTTTAGGATTTTAGGAATCCAAGAAGTCAAGAAATTAATCATATTGTCCCCCCCATCTGCTCTGGGATACCATACATTCTTATGTTGTTTCTCCTGGTTCTATTCTCAATGTCATCTCTTTTAAATGAGTGGTGTTTCCTTGAAGAAGAAAGTCTATGTTTTTTCTCTCTTTCTGTTAACCTGTAGTCTATATATGTTACACTATCTTACAAAGCAGCAATGTGGGCAGTTTGTTGTTTAAGGACTTCATTTAATAAGGTTATTTTTTGGTGGAACCTTCTTTTATATTATCCACTTTTAATTTTAATTTGTCTATTTTACCCACCAAGTCTTGAACTGTAGTAAGGATTGCCTGTATTTCTTTCTTCATTGGAGTTTCTTGCTGAGAAAATTTGGAGCTGCTCATCTTTCTTTGTGAATGTGGTTTCAGGGTCCTTTCTATTCGAAAGTTTGACATGAAAATATAAAAATTTTAGCTTAAAAATTACACCTGCTTGTAGCTTACAACTTCCAGAATCTGATTTTAGTAGTCTTTGGTCTTTGTTGGTGAAATTAAATAAAAAAATCTTGTCAGGAAAAACTGAAGACTGCAAAACTCAAGAACTATGCTGCTTTCAGCTTGCCATCCAAGCCATGCCCCCCACGTTTCTGAATTTTGATAGGTGCAAGGAAGCACCAAAGAGGTATAATGCAGTTGAAAACTTGACATATAAAAATAAACATTTTGTAATCTAGCCTTCTGGCATGGGAGGCATTGCATCTACCTTAGTGACCAGTAACCATGACTGGTGTTTTGGGAGCCAGACAGCAGACTAGAAGAAAATTGCTCAAGCAACCAGTGGTTTTCCTTCTCTGTCCTTAAGGGGAGAATCAGAGTAAAGTGAACACCTGCTTTGTCTTTCCCTGTTAGATTGGTTAGAAGGAAAAGCAAGTCAGTCAGTCTTTATATTATAGGCTAATCAGGACATGAAGGGATAAGCTAACAGTAAGATGTGGCATCTTCTTATCCAGCTGATATCATGTGTATGACCACAGAGGGATACCAACTAAAGCTTATTTCTCATACTCTACATAGAAAGAGAAAACACTGAAGTGTGTTGATATCAGTCAGATACTGAAGAGAGCTCAAAGAGGACCAAGCGAAAATATTTAATTTACGATTATTAGACCTGTGGATAAGAGCAATCTCCAAGTTGTTAACTTCATGAGTCCAAACTGAGAATGGATACAAAAATAACGAGCTATACAGTAATAACAAAGTTGGAGCATTATCATTCTGTCAACAGTCTTCACCAAATATGGGAAACTGGGGACAGAAGGGTTGTTTCCTGAGCTTTAAGAATTTAATAATAACTTTGTGAACAAATAAGGTAGTCAGTACTCAGACTTGCTTAGTCAACCCTAGTAGCAAGACATTACTAGGAATTATGGTATCAGAAAGACCTGCAACCTAGATCTGGACTACACGAGGTAAGCCTTAACCTATCAATCACCTTAATGATCTCATCATCTGACAGTAGAAAAAAAGTCTTCCCAGATAATAGTCAGGGTAACATCTAAATAATAGACTGCACTATTGTGTAAATCTTGGTTTCTCAACAAAGACTTGAGCTATTCATTCACACTGTTTATGTGAAAAGACATTTTGCTTGTTCAGAAAGATTGCTTAGCATAACTTGCCCACAGTCTGGAAAATTAGATGGGTTATTATGGTAATGTTGATATTTCTCTTGGTAGCAATTCTGGTTTCTCACAGGTCATTTGATTTGTAGAATATAGAGCTACTAGGTTAAAGAACAATTCTACCCTTCCATCCTATTTACATTCTCCTTGACTTTCTTTTCCATTGTACTAACAGCTTTACATAGTTAAGCACTAGAAAAAGAGAGCTTAACTACTAATTCAGCCATTTCACATCATAGCGTACAACAGACAGCCAACACCCCACCCTGTTTTGTAAGTTAAATCTTGTATGTTATTTTGTGTAGGGATTTAGTTCATGAAAATTGAGTTTTTTGAAGGGAGACTGGCCATCAACTATTATAAATTAGTGTTAGCTGTCTCACTGGAAGAATGGTTACTGTGTGTGTGTGTGTGTGTGTGTGTGTGTGTGTGTGTGTGTGTGTGTGTGTGTGTGTGTGTGTGTGTGTGTGTGTGTGTGTGTGCACGCGCGCACGCATTTGTGTGTATGTATAGGTGAATGTATGTATGTGTGTGCATGTTGTTTGTGTGTGTGTGTGTGTGTGTGTGTGTGTGTGTGTGTGTGTGTGTGATTACAGTTCAAAATGTTGAATGCTGAAAAGACTGATGGGTTTGCACTCTGTGCTTGTCACAGAATGCACAATACTTCAGTCTAACATATTATCAACTGAATTAAACTCAGATATATATGTGGTCTGAATATTGGATTGGCTGACTGCAGGTAGGTGATTGTGTGTGTTGTGGTACATGTTGGTGCAGATTGAGTAGATTTTATGGTGGAAACTGAAACATTTAATCTAAAACACATTCCATTGAAAACACAAATGACTGAAACACATTTGATAAAAAAATATGTAAGTGTATAGAATATCACTGCTGGTGTGGTTTTGGATCATGGGAATTACAATGCAATTAGTTTTGATCAGTATTTGCACCCAGCTAATGCCCACTGTTATGTAGCCCCTCCATCTTTAGCAGTCTGTGTTAGTGTGCTAGCAATGATTTGGTTTGTGAGGACGTTTTTCTTTTCTCCACAATTGTGTGGCTGTGGAGTTATTATATTTAAGTCAAGGGGTGTGGAGGTAAAGCCTCCCACATGGGGGTTGCGGGAAGGGGGCTTGCCCTGTGCAAAAAACAAGCTTTTGGAGGTGTATTTAGTATGTATGGAATCTTTCATGAAATGTGTTTGAGTAATTTGTGTTTGTTATTAAACGTGTTTCAGATAAATTGTCTGTTTTTTTTCCAATGAAATGTGTTTTAGATCAAATGAAACATGCTCATGGACAGATATAGCTAGCTAGCTAGATAGATAGATAGATGAGTGTTTTCAGTTTCTGAGAGGAGTCTTTATGCCTCCAGTTTTGCTATATTTTTGTGACATTTCTCTTTGGTTCTTTTTCCTTATTATTAACAAAGACAGTATAAAGTTGAAGTGAAAAAAAGGAAAGCTTGAAGTGGCACTACATGCACTACAATACAGGCCTCATTATATTTATGGAACTGAACCATTTTTGTAGGATCTGAGACATCTTCAACTTCATTAGATTGATCAATGACTGTCACAATGCTGCTAGGGTTAACAACTCATATCTGTTAGTATGCCAACATCCAAGCAGTTGTAGACTTATTGTGAGAAGTACCAAAGTTAAAAAATAACTGGTAGCACTCCTATATATCTGATCTCCATGAAAAAAAATCAATAAATAAAAGGTTAAATGACCTCATTCATGAGGGCAAGGAAATCCCTGTTTAGAAGAGACAGTCACCTCCAGTGTTAATGTTTCTGAAAATCAGCTGCTTTAGGAGCCAGAAATTAAGTCTTTGTGAAGAAGTCCTTGAATTCCTTCAAAAATCAAATTCCATCACTGGATGGGAGCAGATGAGAAGAAGTCTTCAATGTAGTGCTGTCCTGTGATGAATGCAAATTATCTGGTTTTACCACTACAAAATAGCTCAAATTTAAAGAAATGTGAAATGTGTAGATACACCCCAGTCTATATGGTCTATTTTTAGGTAGTGATACATCAAAAAAGATAGCACTGCAGCTTTTAATGGTGCTTTAGTTTGATAGCTTATATGAATATTGGTCTCTGTAAGAAGTCTCATGCCCACAGATTTGATTAAATCTGTCATAGTAGCCAATATATTTCTTATTTACTGGACTAATAAACAAGAAGATCCATCAACGTTTCTATGCTTAGCAGTACAGGAGATTATGAATTTGCATCTCAGCGCATGACAGATGAAATTTATGAAATATTGTTCTTGTACTAGTTTTAATCCAAGGGACCTGACTAACCAATCAACCACGTCATTTGACAGTGAACCACATAATTTCAGTTCAAAGCTCCATTTTTGTTATTCACCATAAATAGCCTTACAAATGTTATAAGTCTTACTGGCAAATGGAGAACATTCAAAAAGAAAGTGACATAATAAGTGAAACATAATATGTGACACTGTGGCTCCAAACGTCAGTATATATAGTGATGTAGCCAGAAATATGTCATGCATGCTATGGTATATGCTTTTAGGGAATAAATTATTTTTATACAGTGAGATACATTAGTATCTTTTCTGCTATAATAGGTGCCTCTACTTTCATATGAATGTAATCTTATTAGCAAATGTATGTGTAACTGTTAATGTATATTATTTAATGTTTATTCATATGTATTACTGAAATTCTATTTAAAAATGTTTGTAATATGTTTGAGCTTTTCTCCTTGGGCCTCCACAGAAAAAGTTTTTTTTGACTAAACCCAGTCAGACAAACCCAGTAAACAAAAGCAAAATAAAATAAATAAAATGAAGGACACAGTAAAGTTGTGTAAGAACTTACCATAACAGTAGATGTCAGAAGAGACAGCATCGGCTTCCTCCTTCCTTCCCCCCTTTTTACATATTTTTTCCTCTTTCTTGGCCAAGGTGAACTCATTATACATTTCCCATTCTTCTTGTTATCATGTCTTGGTTTGCTCTCTCTTTTTTGCCTCTTTTTAATTTCCTGGTCTGGGGCAAGAAAGTCCTGAGGATTGTCATGCACTACATGCCTTATGTATCGCTTTGCAGTCTTGTGCTTGGGTCATAGGTTGGACATATGATACGAGAAGAAGGCATCCAAGCATTGTTATGCTGGCTGGATATGCGGTATCCTTGGCAGGATAATTGCCATATGTGAGCAGCACTGCAACATTGTTCCATGAGGACATTAGGTTCTTACACAACTTTACTTTCTCCTATAGTCGCAGATACCCAACACCATAGGAGCTGCAAAACTGTAGATGATTTTCTTCAAAATGTTTGCCAGTTGCTATAAATGGTTCTATCAAATCCATGCTAGTTTATGAAACATGAGAATGGATTTTTATTATATTTCTATGTTTTATGGGCTGATATGTAAAATGCTTGACATGTTAAATGTTTGCTGTTATATTGCTGAACATCACAGCATTTAATTGGACATTTTCCTGAACACATCTCCGTCCTCCCTCCCTTCATTCATTCATTCATTCATTTTTCGATACTGTTTTATCCTACTCCAGCTCACAGACCTAAACAGCTTATCTTGGCACTCAGATGCATTAAGGCAGAGAAGTTATTTATTTATTTACATTTTGATTTCTGGGAAGGTCTGACTGGGCTGTGAAAAATTCATTTTCAGCAGAGGACAGAGAGGAAAGCTCCATGCAAGTAAAATAGTACAATGATAAAATAAGTAAAATGGTAGCAGTAAAGTAGAGTAATAATAATAATAAAAACACAAAACCAGTTTGGCATGAATTAGTAGATAGGTTTGGCAATATATTAATACATTGGCATAAAGTAGAAATCTTGATTTCACTTTATCCCACTGGTACTTTCTTGGTTTATCACCATTTGCATTTTTTATACCTGTTGATAGTAGAGTGTTAACAGTTTGACTATACAGAGAGGTAAGTGAGCTGAGAGTGTGGAAGATAGTGGTTTGATGGAAGGTAGGAGTACAGGGAGGTAGGTGACTGGAAGTTAGAGTTTTAGTGATTTGCTATGACAGTGGGGGGGAGTGGTAGTTATAAGATAGTAGGGGGAGGGAGAGAAAGGTAGATAAGTGGGAGTTGGAGGGAGGACAAAAGTGGTTGCATGAAAAGGTAGGTGTGGGGGAGAGGGACAAGGCAGTTAAAAGTGTGTGAGGAGGGTTGAGCATATTTATGGATGGTAACACTGGACAGAATGGCAGTCCATTGCAGAATCTACACAGATGAGCACACACACACACACACACACACACACACACACACACACACACACACACACACACACACACACACACACACACCTACAGGAAATGTACAGAATCCACAATTTTCATACCTGAATGCATTAAAACAATGTAGGAGGAAATCAGAGCAACTAGTAAAACCTGCTTGGACACGCGTGTTCCTAGAAAAGATATTCCAGTCAGAAATTGAAATGGAAAACTAAAGCAGCAATGCTGCCCTGTTCCTTAATAAAACAAATAAGTTGAAATGGATGACTATTCTGTGTTATCATATTAAAATAAGTCATCTTAATGCCAACAAAGTGACTAGAAAACTTTTAATTGTGTGATAGTGTGCTCAACAAAATGATACCGATTACATATAGCATTCCGGGCGGTTAGAGACTAGATACTTAATGTGCTACACCTCCACGTTAGGTATTACCTTTATCTACTTAGTTCACAAGTAGTACAATATGATTCTGTCTTTCATGTGCCAAAGATAAGGCTTTTGTATGAAACAGCCTCGACTCTCGTTTCTTCATACCATAGTCTACTTGATTTCTAAATGAAATAGATGTTCTAATTAAGGCTATAGACATTAATCACGAAGATGCTGTTTCTCTTATGTCTTTTGATAATCAACATTACACCTTATATATCATTATCTGAAACCATTGCAAGTTTATTAAGTGTGCAATTCCTATATCTAAAACCCAAAGAAGTGTTCTGGAATTAACATGAAATCTCTGCATTCCTTATTTGTGATAAATGCATTGTTTGTCAGTAGAAAAACTTCATATGGTAAACTAGACTGTAATAATCTGTTCTACTAGGTCCAAGTGTATACATATGTGCAGGATGTCTGACTACATAATTCCATTTGTTTATTTTTATGTATTTGCAAATTGTTCCTTTTCAGAGGTGACCTAGAAGCAGTGTCTGGTTTAATAACTTACACAGTTTATTAAGTGTGCAATTCCTATATCTAGTGTTCTGGAATTAACATGAAATCTCTGCATTCCTTATTTGTGATAAAGGCATTGTTTGTCAGTAGAAAAACTTCATATGGTAAACTAGACTGTAATAATCTGTTCTACTAAGTCCAAGTGTATACATATGTGCAGGATGTTTGACTACATAATTCCATCTGTTTATTTTTATATATTTGCAAATTGTTCCTTTTCAGAGGTGACCTAGAAGCAGTGTCTGGTTTAATGACTTACACAGTTGTCAAATGGAGGTGGAATGACTCAAACCCTCCACCCCTGGCTACAGGAAGCAGTTCATTAACAGCTCAGAGCCTTAATCCTCTGGTCTAACTGCTTGATATCTAAAGTGGCATATTGCGCTTCGGGGAGGAGGGTAGTAAATCTGGAATTTGCTGCAGAAATCACTCCTGATCATGAGAAAAAAAGTGCTCATAAACCTGTATAAGCAGAATGCAGGAAAGCTATGCATATCCAGAATGTACATGAGTGCTGTTTCCAGTTGTATTAATATGATGTGTCTTTCTCTAATGCATACCACAAGATAATGATCTGATTTCATTTAGGAAGACAAACGTCTAAGAGAAAATATTGACTGAAGCTTTAAAAATAAAGTAAAAAAAAAAAACTGTCAGAAAGTATGCTGAGTGTTTACATTAGCTGGTCTAAGTAGTTAAATGGGAAGCATGATTCTTTTTCAACTTGAAGATAATGGGTTCTGTTCCCAACCAAGACATAGATTCACTACTTAAAACATGGGTTATCTGAGGTTGTGGTTATCTTGTCTTTCAAACAAGACTTAAATTCCAGGTGCTGTCTGTTCGTCACATGGTTTACTGCAGCATACTACTTTCCTCCTCCATCCTCATGAGCACTCCAACCTCAAACGATGATTCTGTCATCTGGTACCAAGTGTGTGTACAATGAACAGGCACTATGTTTCTGTTCATTTACTGTCTGGTTCTATAAATGTATAATAATACTTCTAAGGAATATGGTATACAGAGTGTGTGAAATACCTTATGAACGCTGCTTCCTGATTAGTGCTTTTGAGATAAAATGCTTTCCCCAAATAGTATATTTTGTGTAATCTGAATGAGCTCAGGCATGCTATGAAGTTTATGTAAAGTATGCAAACAATAAGCCTCAGACACAGTCTCCATTTTATTTTGTAGGAACTAAGACAGGGAGATGTGTTCCTTATTATGAAGGAAACAAGAAGACCTGTGAAGTCTTTGCCTGGTGTCCAGTAGAGACAAAAGCTGCTATAAGGTAACAGACAGTGGTCATTCTATTGAGCAGTGAAATGTATGTTTATACACATAGAAGAAAACAGTAGGTAAATATATAGTGGCATGCAAATCTATAAAAGCTGTGTATCTTGTTTATACATTAAAATCCACTACAAAACAGTTGCATGAAGAGGTCAGACCCTGTTTCAATGGCTCTTACTTTAATGAAAGGGGAGCAGGAATTATAAAAAAGTATTTCTAAATTGCAATGAGAGCACTAATTAATAATATAAATGACAAAAAAATAGTCTAATGGTTTAACACAATTTTTATGGCTGTAGTTAAATCATGTAATATGAGTGCATAAAATGGCAACAAAAGGAAAGGATAGCACACACATAGGAGTCAGTGTGGCAGCAATCTGTTTGGCTATTGTGTAATAATGTCTGTTTTAATGTCCTCAGAGTAGCTTGTATTACGTAATGGGTGCAGAAGTTTAACTTCCCTTTACTCCTTTCCTTCACCTTGTGTACTATCCCTAACCTTGTTCCTAACCTCACCCATGAATATTACCTTATGAAAAATCCTTTCCCTGATATTAATACTACATAAGGCACTTAGACACATTCCCCATTTTAATATATACATGCCCAACACTAAAATTATCACTTTACCTAGATCTTACTCTAACCCTAACTCATAAACGCTTGCACATACACCCCCACCCGTAATGCTGAAGCTTTTGGTATGCTCAAAAGTTTCAGCATTGATATGCACACACACACATACACACACACACACACACACACACACACACACACACACACACACACACACACACACACACACACACACACACAATTACCTTAATCCAAAACACATGCCATACAAATCATTTCCTTTTGACATTACCAAATTCAGCAAACCCTACACTCAATGAAACCTATGTTCAACTTAAAAACACAGGAGTTTAGTCTATCAATAAAAAATTATTCATTTATTTTATTTATTTATTTACATTTGTTTACCAGGATTGTCTGACTGAGCCAAGTTTGGCCCATTTTCAGCAGAGACCTGAGGAGAAAGGCACCACAAATAGAACAAATTACAATGCCTCAAACAACACAAACATAATACAAATTATAAACTGTGTCACAAACTGGATTACATATTTGTCTCAAAGATTGATGCAGTACATAAGTTAACTAGAAAAGAAGTAGTGAGGTAGGTATAGAATTGGTGAAGTTAACTTTGGTAAACTTTAGGATTTGCTGAAATAAAGGGGGAGCGAGCTAGGGTAGAAGAAAGGAAGAAAGATTGGTAGAAATACACAAGTGAAAGTGTGAATAAAAAGAAGGAGGGTAGGTAAAGAAAGTGTAATGGGACTTTGTGGGGATTTAGTTAGGTTTTGTGCAGGAGCAGAGCCAGCTGTTAGTTAAGTGTTCTCTTAGTAGTTCTTTGAATTTAGGGATGTTATTAGTGTTGAGAATGTGTTGAGATATGTTATTTCAGATTTTAGCAACTATGTGTGAGTAAATGGAATCACCACAACTGTTGTTAGACTTGTTGACCTTCAGAAATAGTTTGCTGGAAGACCTTAAAGTTCTACGGCTAGAATAAGGTTGAACTAATTTGCTGATAAATGGACAGTTCTCCGGGTGGAATATGACTGAGTGTATTAGTACTAATTGGCTGTTTTAGTAAGTTGGGCAGTTCCATCTAATTAAGTTGGTGAAGTATGGTGCACTGGTGGGCTTTTGTAAGTTGGTTGCTGGCAAATTTCGCCACTTTATGGTAATAGGATTCTAGTTTGATTAAGTCACATTTTCTTAAGTTTGTAAAAATGGGTGAGGCGTAAAGCAAAGTGGAAAGTAGATGAGTCCTACTGACGGCAAGCCTAGTATGGGCAGTTAGGTATGGCTTAATTCTATACAGTCAGCCTAGTTTGATATGTACTTTCTTGATGACAAGGACTAAATATTTGTCAAATTTGAGGTCCTTGTCAATGGTGACTCCTAAAAGCTTTGTAGGTTCAACAGGCTCAATGCGGGTGTTATTTGAAGAAAAAATAATAAAGGATGTTGAATCTAAGGATTTTTTACCATTGGAGAAAAGCATTAGTTTAGTTTTAGAAGGGCTGAGAATGAGTTGTGAATTGTTGAGATATTTTTCAATGTCGAGGAAGGATTCATGGGTTTTGGTGAGAAGACTTGATAGGGATGGGGCAGAGCAGATGAGGGAGGAGTCATCTGCATATTGGACTAAGGTGGCATGATATGTGGCACTGTTTAGTTTATTTGTAAATATGGTGAAAAGAAGGGGACCAAGAATAGAGCCCTGAGGTACTACGACAGAGATAGGAAGGAAGGAAGATAGTTCATTTTGCCACCTCACGGCTTGTTGGCGGTTCGACATGTAGCTGATGAATCATGAAAAGGTTGAGTGAGAGAGGTTGAGGGAGGCTAGTTCATAAATAAGTTTTATTGTGGGAGACCATATCAAAGGCTTTAGATAGATCCAGAAATATGGCAGAGGTAAGTAGGATATTGTTCCTATGCTGGTTTATTGTGTTCATGAAACTAATGAGGGCAGTTGTAGTGCTGTGTTTTGGACAGAGCCATGCTGGGTGGAGGTTATGAGGTTGTTTTTCAAGAGGTGGTTAAGGAGTTGAGAATGAATACCTTTTTCCAGGATCTTGGCTAGAGAGGAGAGGATGGCAATGGGCCTGTAGTTGGCTAAGTATAGAGAAGGACCACCTTTATGAAGAGAGATGACGTAGAATGCTTTCTAAATAGATGGGACATATTGCTCAGTGATGGATCATTTTATGGGAATGGATATGGGGTATGAAATAGCTTCTACAGCAAGTTTAAGGTATTCATTAGCAAGTTGGTCTGGACCAGGGTAGGAGCATTTGAGTTTGGTTAAGAGTGTTTATATGTGATGAGCTTGTATTGGTTGAAAGCTGAAATAGTCAGGTTTTGCTTTGAAATTGGGGTTGTAATAGTTGAGAAGTATTACTGTGCTTTGTAAGTGATAGTAGAGCATTAATGTAGTGGTTATTAAACTGAGTGGCAATGTTGTCTGGAGAGGTTGTAAACTTAGGGCTTGGAGTGGGCATGTGGCCAGGTTTTAAGAGTTGGTTGATGGATCCCCAGCATTTTCTTTTGATTATTGAGGTATTTATTTTGGATAGATGTGTAGTATTGCCTCTTGCTGTGTTTGATTTGTTTTTTTGCTAGGTTCCTTGTAATGTTGGAGGGTAGTAGGGCTTTAGAGAGCTGATGATTTTGGCATGCTTTGTCTGTTTCTTTGAGGATCTTTTTGGTGTCAGAGGAGAGCCATGGATGAATCTGCTTTTTGTCTGGATTTTTCTAAGGGGGCTAGTATGTTAAAGATGGAGAGGAATTTATCGTTAAAATATTGGACTGCTAGGTCAAGTTAGAGATACTTTAGGGGGACCACTTGATTTATTGGAGTAAAGAGGAGAAAAGTTCTTTATTAAAATTTGTTTTTTTGGGGTGAATTTGTATGTGGCTTTTCCAGGGGAAGAGAGGTTTTGTTTCAGTAAGAAGGTTGGTTGGTGATTGCTTAGGCTGTCAGGAAGTCAACCTGAAAGATAGACATTGGGTTTGGAATTGATAATGGCCCAGTGCAGGATGGAGTATTTGCTGGAGTGTTTGTCTATCCTAGTGGGGTTGAGAATTAATTGTTTGAAGCCAAAAAGATTGATATGATGTTATGATGTAAGGGATTGTTGGAAACAATTGTATTCCAATCTAGGTTGAAATCACCCATAATTATGGTTTTGTGTGTGGGTGAAGAAGAATACCATGCAAGAAATTCTTCGATGGCAAATAGGGTGTTACCTGGGGAAGATAAATTGCTATGATATTAATATTTTTGTGAGAATTAATTTGTAGGTGAGTAATAAGTACTTCCGTGTTGGAGGTAAGGAGAGGTGAAAGTCAAGATGCTCAAGTTTAAGATAATCTTTGTATAAGACTGCCACCCCTCCTCCACATTTAGGGAATCTATCTTGTCTAATTATATTGAAGCCAGGGGGTAGGATTTCTTGCTTCTGAATATAGGCTTGCACCAGGTTTCAGATATGATGGATAAATGTGGAGAGTAATGGGTATGTTTTTTACATAATGTATGTTCATCTTTATTAATTGCTTTATAGTTGCATATTTTCTTCTTCTACTGTATCAACATTTTGTACTCCTGTGTGATTATCTTAGTCTTTGTAACCAATGTTGATTTGTAATTCTGTTTAAATTGTACTGTGGAGCTTTTTTCCCTGGGCCTCCACTGAAAATACATACACACACACACACACACACATATATATATATATATATATATACATATGCATATAAAGAGAGCGAGAGATAGTGATGTTTAGATGTAGATATGTAGACAAATATAGCCCTTTTGAAATTGTCTGTTCTAAAATTGCAATTATGTCCCAAATATGTACAACATATTTACAGCTTATGCACCAAAATTCAAGAACTTAATGACTGTTGTCTTAAGCAAGGCATCTTGTTTCAGTAGGACAGCATATAAATGAATAACATCAATGAAATGCAAATGAATAAAACATCAAAATGATGTGCCACTAGTATGAGCATTACACCATTAGTATTAATAATCTTATGAATAGTAATGTGGACGAGGCATGTTTTTTCACATTAAACTGAAAACAAACTTGGTTCCAGTTCCTTCCCTGCAATTTCAGTGCTACTATTTTTCTATTCAGCAGTGCAATGTCATATTCATTTTATGGGATCATTTTTAAATGTTGTAAATTGCCTCCTTACAATGGTAAACTACAGCACAAAATGTTTCAGCTCAGCGTGGGTAAATCAGTTTCCCATTCCTTCATCAGTATTATTTCTGCAGTGCACTGAATAGCATTTGGAAGCTGTATTACTTTTGTTGCACACAAAACAAATTAACGTCTGAGTGCTGTATTAATTCAGTCACACACACAACACCTATGTTAAGGCTGTATTACGTTAACCTAGTACTGAATACTGTAACATCTTAGTGACTGTCTCCCCTTTCTAAGCAAAATATTTGTCTTGCTTATATTTGGCTATTACTTCACAGTTTTTGTTAGAATAGCACGTGTCAACCAATCAAGACCATGTTGCTATAGGTACTTTCCAAGTATATGAGCAAGGTGGTATTAATACATCTTCGACATGTTATGTTTTACTCACCCCATTGATGTTTGTGATCATGTAAATAAAGTGAAATATTTTTGCTGCCTGTGCATGGCTATTACTTCTCATGAACCGCTATCAGACTGTAGTGCTTATTAAAGAGTTAAAAGTATAACGGTTCTCCCCATGATCATCTGCTTTCATAGATGCAGTTGTGGAACCAAAGTAATACAGCCTCCGGACGCTAAGGTTTTACATAGTAGTACTATACAACTGACATGCTCACAGTGGATCAAATGATATGTGTAATCATGTACAAAAGGGAAATATTGTTCTTGCATGGTTTTGGCTATTACTTCTCACTATGATTTAGACAAGGTTATTTTGCAGAAAATCAGCACCATAATGCTGTGTCTTACACCCTATAGATAATATTTCTACAAGTACATTTTTGCAAGTAAAATTAATATTTCCTCCAGATGCCAAGCTGCCCAGTGAGTGAATAAATAAAGCCATCGCACATTAATCTGCCTTTGTGTGGTAGAATTAATAATAGTATTCATCTGCTATTCCATAACATGCTAGATTATTACAGTTTTTTTGTTCTTTATTATACTGAATTTACTCTTGGTATTAAACAACCAATTACTACAATGTTACTTTTAACTATAGCATAGTGTCAAGCCCCGTACTGCTGATTACACTGCTTGCACATCTAGTATTACTTTTGTACAAGCATACCCTGAATGGAATTTGCACTCAGATGCATGTACATATAATAATAATAATAATAATAATGATCCCATTTGTTAACCAGGTAGGCTCACTGGACATGCAGTCCCTCTTTGGGGTGACCTTGGAGGAATGTATGGTTAAGTAACTTGTTTAAGGTCATACAGTAAGCAAATGAGGGCTAAGGGAATCAAACCATGTACCACAAGGACTTGCAGCTTACAACCTTAACTTGTGTGTCAACTGCCAGGGATGAGGGAATCTAACCTTTTACCATAAGAAGCCAGGTTGCAACCTTAACCTTTATACCAATTGCCAGAGATTTTACACTAACTTCCAGAGAATATACATTTCTAGTTTATTGTACCATTATTAGCATATTGTAGAGTAGGGTTTTCTTTCCATACATCTGCTTACAATGTGTATTGCTGTGTTAGACTTCCCTGGTTAACAAATGCTGATAAATAGTAAATGAAGAAGGAAAAATATAAAAAGAAAATAAAAAAGGAAGAAAAAAAGAATGAAAAGAGACACGGAGGAGCTCTCAGATCTTGCAGCCCAGGCAGGTATGACCCTAGCCCTGAGCAGCATCCTGCCATCGCTCAGAATGACACCACAGCACAAGGACAAAATGATTGACTTCAACAATTGGCTAAGCTTCTGGTGTCATTCTAAGGGGATCCAGTATCTGTCTGCCTGGGATGACATGATTGGTAGAACATGATGCTTTGCCAGAGATGGCCTGCACCTGTCACCCCTGGGATTCCGGATACTGGTTAAGGCTCTGGCCACCCCTATAGTGCCTTCTTCAGGCAAGGTTCAAATGCTAAATTCACCACCATAACAGGCACAAGCAAGCAAACTCTGAGGGCAATGCTACTCAGTACTAGAAGTCTAAACCTCAAAATGCACTCAATCAAGGCACTCCTTAAAATGGAGAACATCGACAACTGTGTAGTGACAGAGACCTGCTTCAAGGCTCCAGAGAGCACCTCTACATTACCAGGCTATAATTCATACCACACCTTTCGGCCACATAACCTGGACTGAAACACTAAAGGCAGAGGTGTGTTCATATTCATTAAGGATATCCACACCTCCAGGCTAGTTGCTCAACATAATGCATCCGAAATTATCCAAGTGCAACTAACACTGGGCAAGACAGCAATCCAGGTTGTAGCTTGCTACAGATCCCCAACCATGCCCCAGTATTCCTACTCTTCATTTCTTAAGATACTAGAAAATATTAAGTTATAACCCAATACCTTAATTATGGGCGATTTCACTATCAACTGGGAAAGCTACTCATGCACCAACTCATTTGCTTAACATTTTCTGGAATTCATAAATTCCAGTGCCTTGGATCAGCTTGTCCACACCCCCACCAGGGGCAGTAATATCCTGGACCTGGTCATTACCAATATGGGTAACAGGTGTTCCATGCTAGAGGTCAACTCCTCTCTGGTCAGATTCGACCAAAAGCTAATCACCCTAGACATCCATATCCCACCCAAACCCGCCCATTAAGGAAACCACCATTAAAAACTACTCCAAAGCCAACTTCATGCTTCTTAAGACAGAAGTGGCAAACTTCACGACACCCATGCAGATGGAAAATACAGGTACGACTGCTGAATCTTACACAAATGCACTGTATAAGCACATACACAAGTGCATGGATCGTGCCATCCCTAACAGAACCAAGATGCTATCCTCCAAAAAAAGGAAGCCGATCTGGTGGTCCCCTACCATAAACAAACTCTACAACTCTACAATAGAAGGAAGAAGCTGTTGCAAAAAAGAGTAAACTCCCAAGATTGGAGGAACTCCCTGGTCAGCCTCAGCAAGAAGCTGAGATCCCTCATAAAATCCTCCAAAGCCAGTTATGAAAATAAAATCCCCACTGATTCCAAAGACAATCACAAAGATCTGCTCTGAGCTACAGCACAATGGCACTAAATATGCATCCTAGCAGATAGGTTCAGTGCTAACTTTACCCCCTCTCACCCTCCAAAGGGCCCATCTTAATACCAGAAAAATTCAAAGCCCCTGTAATCACAGATGAACAAGTAAAGACCGCACTCTCCAAAGCGAAGAACACAGCATCCATGGGACAGACAACATCCCAGGCTGCATACTGCACGAACTACAGAATGAACTGGCACCCCACCTAACTACCATGTTCAGTCATAGCCTCACCTCAGGCTATTTGCCTACTGAATGGTGCACAGCAACGGTTATCCCACTCCAAAAAGGTGGTGCTACCACGGACGCCAGAAACTACTGCCCCATTAGTCTGACGAGTCTGGTCTGCAAGGCCATGGAAGGTATCATCTTGGAGCTTATAAACAAAGACATAGGTAACCTCCAAACCCTGGACCCCACTCAGTTTGGGTTTGTAAAAGGTAGATCATGTCTACTAAACCTGATTGACTTCTTTGAAGCAGTCACTAGAGCTGTAGACGAGGGCATGTTAGTGCACACAGCCTATCCTGACCTTGCCAAGGTTTTCGATACCATCCCCCACTCTGTAATTATAGATAAACTCACTAAACTAGGCATAACTCCCTATGTCACAAGATGGGTGGCCAACTGGCTCACTGACAAAACCCACACAGTAAAAGTAGCCAACTCCAAGTCTGACTTCGACCAGTGATGAGTGGAGTACCACAGGGTTCAGTCCTGGGTCCTCTCCTGTTCGGCATCTACTACTCTGAAGTACAGGCCAACACAGAAGGTCTTTGGCTAACAAAATTCACAGTTGACTGCAAACTGGGAGCCATAATAGAATCACCTAATGATGTAGACATTCTACAAAAGGGCCTCACAGAGACAGATGCTTGGTGTCAAAGTCATGGCCTCAAGCTCAGTGCCAAGAAGTGCATTGTCATCCCCTTTGGGAAAAACTCGGTACTCATTAAATACCACATAAGCGGTAGCTCACTAAACACTGAAAGTGTAATAAGAGACCTTGGGACACAGGTGGAAAGTAGTCTCTCCTTTGATAACCACATTGCCACAGTAATCAGGAAATCCTTCTGTGTGGCACACCTCATTACAAAAGGGGTCTTCTCTAGGAAAAAGGAAGTCATTGTTCCTCTCTACTCATCCCTCATCAGACCCATTGTAGAGTACAATGCCCCATTTGGCATGTATCTCACAAGACACCTACAACAATAGGAAAGCCCACAGAAATACCTCACTAAGAGGATTGCCAGCCTCAAACAGATGCCATACGCAGACCATCTAAAAAAACTCCAGCTCTACTCCATTGCATATTGCCTACTCAGAGGCAATCTCTGCCTAACAATATGTCAAACCCAGTGCTGTTGGACATGCTACACAAAGAAATCCCGGTCTCTCCAAACCACATGCTCCAGGGACCTAAACCTTGTCACCACAATAAATAGAACATGCTTGGGGGATAGATTCCTGTCCCAGAGACATCCCATACTCTGGAACAAACTACCCAATCATGTCAAGCAAAGCTCCTCATTGGCCCTCTTTAAGAAAAGTCTTGATGACTGGATGGGGAAATAGAAAATTCACCCCGGGGATCACTTCTGTGGCACTGCTTGACAGGGGCACAGGAAAATAATTTTCTTGGGTGGCAAAAGCCAGGGAACCTTTTTGGCTAGCCTTATATAGGCCCCAGGGCTGATAGCCTAGTACCTACCTATGAACCTATGAAAAAAGAAGTGCAATCATTCATTATCTTCTGATACTATTATATATAATGAGATACATTTGAACACATAAACAATGGTGACCCTTGTTATAACAACTAAGTTCAAATGAGACCCTATTTAGGATAAAGTCAACTAGCAGAACAGTTTTGGGCAACATAATAACACTCATTTTAATGACTTTAATTACTTAAAATCCTGCTAAATTAACTTTTAGATTGTTTTTATTATTACAGTTAGGGTGATTGTTTTGTTTATAAACATTTAAAAATATCTTTCCATTCATTTGCACCCTGATGTTCAAACAAGTGACATCTTCAATGTCAGCAAGTGCAAACCAGCAATTATTGATTAATTTGTGTCATACTAAATGCTTTTAAAGACATGCCTAGGTATTCAGAAAAAACACCACTGCTGACTGTAAGAGCTGTGGGCAAAAGGGACTGTTTACACAATGCAGGAAATTATGATTCAAAGACATGTTAGCCACAACAGAGAAAGACCTCCTTAATGCTAATTTGCATGTCTCTGAATCACCATTATTTACCATAAGTGCAAATAAGCACTTTCCTGTAGTAGTCTACATTGGCAGCCCATACGTCTCATTGGTACAGACATCCCCACTCATTTATTTTCCACACACATGCATACCTTCACACACACACACACACACACACACACACACACACACACACACACACACACACACACACACACACACACACACGCATGCACGCACGCACACACACACACACACACACACACACACACACACACACACACACACACACACACACCAACTTACCTCTTCTCTATCCCTGACTTGACAGAACATCCCTGATGCCTCTTCCTATTTTTTTTGTTCCAGTCCTTTTAATTCACAGATCCTTGACAGGCAATCAGGCAATGATGCTCTACATTAGAGTTTCATTCTTCTAAGACAAGCTAGAATCATGTTACAATAAAATTGCAAAGTTCTCCAATAACTCCACTTTTAGAAGTCATCACTGTCTTGCCCTAAGGGAACTACAGTGGTTAGAACTTCCTCCTCTAATACGTTACCATCAACTAGTGCTCACCTTCAACATAATAAGGAACCCCCACAAAACCTCAGCCCTAAACCAACTACTAAACCAATATTCAGCTAATCATCCTCTACGCTTATCCAACAAAGCCCTGCTCTGCATATCCAAAGCCAACAATTCTGCAGGGAAATCTCTTTTTTCCCACACCATTGCTAGGGAATGGCATAACCTTCCCCAAAATATCTCCTCAACACCATCTATCTCACTTTTCAAAAAGTCATTCAAGTCACACCTCTTGCAGTCATGGCTCTGTCCGTGCATCACATAAAGGCTTCCTGCTCTCCACCAAATCCTGCTACCCTCCTCTCTTCACTACTTATCATCTCTAATATACAGTGCTCAAACACTCCCACACAGGGCCTACCATCTTGCAATTTATTTTTTTATCTTGTGCAAATAATTTTTTTATCTTGTCAGATGCCTCCTTCATGCCATCAGTTATTGATTGCATCAGTCCATGTGTGTTTAGTTCTACCAGTACTGACATCCAGGATCTACTATGTATAAGCTAAACTTCCTTAGAACAATCTATTGTATGTTATATCTCTTTAATTGTATACATTGTATAGACTATTATATGAGAAACCTCTTTGATTGTATATATACAACTGTACAGATTTTTTTCTGTTGTAAATTGTGTTCTTGTGGAGCTTTTCTCCCCAGGCCGCCGCTGTAAATGGACCTCGTTCCAGTCGGACTTTCCCGGTAAACAAATGTAAAATAAAATAAAAATAAATAAAATAAATAAAGTGATCATAAAGTATATTGTGATGCTAGACCTGTTGTTCTATAACTTTTTAAGTGAGTCTAAGTAATACTTCAAAAATTCACCCTGGTGTCATCTCATGCTTCTCAAGGCTTTATCCCCAAACCTTGCCCTACAATGACACACTCCTATCACTCTCAACTGTCTGTCTGTCCGTGATTTTATAGGTTGCTTCTACTGTGGCAACTTATAAGTGCCCTGTCCTTTGTAACTCATGGACTTTTACAGTCATTGAATAATGCCAGAAATTAGAGTTTCAGGCTTCTTGATAAGTAAAAAAAAAAAATACCCGCTTCACTAACTGATCAGTTAGTGGAGTGGGTTATGGCTGTTGTGGCCTATGTCAAGGGTGCAAGGTTCAACACTTTAAATCTTTTTAAAGACTTAAATAATATTTGAGGAGTGCTGTTGGAGTCTAGTGTTCTCCCTGTCCCATGACTTTCATGCTGCAAAACCTGTCTCTATTATTTTTTCAGTGTCTTTGAGGCCTGATATAAACACTTGCTCCATACTGTAGGAGAGTTACACATATACATACACAGAGCCCCCTCATCCAATCACAGTCACAGATATGTTCACCTATCCACACCCCTACTCTTCCTATCTGCTAACTAATCCCCCTACTGTAACCTCCCAGGCACATTCCAACATACCTACAGACACAAGCACACACACACACACACACACACACACACACACACACACACACACACACACACACACACACACACACACACACACACACACACAGACACACACACACACACACACACACACACACACACACACACACACACACACACACACACACACAGACACACACTTCACCACTCATAGCATTACGTCTATGCACATATGCAGCCACACATATATAGATATTCGCACCCCATCCCCAATAGTACTGGTTGGCTGAACTTCCCAGCACTTACCTGTAGCAGAAGTGGAGTCCCTCAAGGAACAGTCCTTGAACCACTCCTTTTTGGCATTTACTTCTCAGAAGTCAAGCCAATGTCAGTGGGGTCTCTGGCTGACTAAATTTGAAGATGATTGCAAACTAGGCGCTGTCACTGAGTCTCACAGTGACACAAATATTCTCCAAGAGGGGCCAACACAGACAGATAACTGGTGTCTGTG